>NW_004567119.1:19184986-19293086 GCF_000260355.1 Condylura cristata | reverse complement strand
TCCCTCCATAATGGGGAAAGTTTTCTAGTCACTTTTTTAAAATTAAGGTTCATTTAAATTATTCTGGTTTTTCAGAATATGAAACCAGTGATTAAATTGACCACCAACAAAGATGACATGTGCACAAACCTTTTGTGTGTATTATAAAAGCTGTCATGCTTTTATTATATGGACTGTTGCATGTAAACAAATAATTACACATCAATATATCATTAATATTCTATATTTGTGTCTTCTCCTTGTAAGCTTAAATTTATGGGCAAGGTAGTTAGAATAATCCCAAGTGCATAATGACAAAAATGATACTCCAAAGGTTCAAGGACTGTTTACAAATCACCTCACTAATACATCACAAAACAAAAACGCACACTCATATCCTCCCCATTTGAGTGATGATATTCACCATGCATTTTTAGAAGCAAGAAAAAAATCATAACTCCCCTAGATCAAAAATAATTTTGAAATAGTGAAGGAAGTCATGTCAAATTCATCTGCTTAATGGAATAATATTTACTCATTTAAAACAGGATGAGGGCCATTAAGAGCATGGAAAATGCATATCACTCCATGTGAAAGTTAAAATAACAACAAAAAATGAAGTATATCCTAACATGCATAAAAATATGCTTATACACAAAAGTGAGCAGCAAACGTGAAGAAATTATACTAAACAGTACAAAGTTTTAGTGATCTTTTCCCTCTGTTTTCCAGACTTTTCTTTGGGTTTGCTACTTCATTCTGTAACTGCAAACCAAGCTGAAGCACAAGTCTCCCCTGCAAGCTCAGAGCTGCCTCCCTGGAAGCTCATCTCTCTCCTAGCTTCTCCCCCACTGCCTTCCGGCACCCAAGCTGGGAATTGGACTGTGGCTCCCACAGCACCAAGAAACTGGACTGTTCTCATAAGTCCAACCTCCAGAGCACACCACAGACCCAGCTTCCCGAGGCCCACGCTCAGCTTTCTGAGAAGCCCCTGCTCATCAGGGGCCTCCCAGCTTATGAATTATGAAAGCTCGCTGGGTGTGCCCACTGGCGCGTGTGGATCAGCTGAGGCCGAGTGCGGGAGCCCTAACAAAGGATTTCCCCCTTGGTGTCACTGTCAATTTAAAAATCAAAAACTTTGTGAACTTTATCCTTCTGTGTCTGTGGAGTATTGTTTAAAAGATATCCCACGGTAGCTGTTCTATGATTGTGCAAAACTGAAATAAAATTTAAGCACTTCTTTAAAGGTGGATGCATTCCCTCAACACTTGCCAAGCTGCTGATGCACAGAGGGCTGTCTCCCCTATCAGTATATAGTGGTGGGCCCCAGAGTCCAGGAGAGTGAAGAGGGAACCCCTGAAAATGGAGTGCAACTTGGTGGATGTATCTTGGTATATGGATACAACTTGTGGATGTATCTTGGTATATGGATACATGTCTGTATAAAATGAGTATAAATTATTTCTAGAAATATGGGATCAAGGAGGAGCTGGTTCTCCAAATTTATAAAGGCTGTATGAAGCCAAATTTTTCACAGAAAAGTGCAAAAATGTGACTGTTCACCGGAACAATCTTGAAGAACTTAATTTGAGTGTCAGATTCACACACAGTTGCATTAACCATAATTAAAAGCACATGTAAATGGACCCCAAAATCCAGGTTTACTGACATTTACAAGCAAACAAGGCACAACGCCTGAGAAAATTCAATGGGACCCATCAAGCCCACTCACACCCCATTTCCAAGCGATGAAGTTTGTCCAATGTTCCTTGATGGCTACATTTTGGGAATAGCCCAGGGTTCTTTCTTCAGGCAGAGGTTGTTAGATTTTTGCAGAATGACATCTGCAAAGCTCAGATCTGCAGCGACCCGTCCTGGGTGTTCTCAGAGATTTTTATCCACCCACTCCCTGAAACCGAGAAACTTCTCCCAAAAAATGCAACTTCTGCCAAGAAAAAAAGAAAAAAGAAAAAAGAAACAGCAGCATAATTCTATAGTAAGCAAAGGAAAAGGTAGTGTTCTGCTGCCTCCAGACCTCAAGGCACTAGCATCTGCATTTAAGGAGAATTGCTTAATATTTAAAAAGTGATCAAACAAAACTGAGCAAACTTGGGCGGTGGTGGGAGGAATGTTACCAAGCTGGGAGTCACCCAATACCAGTCAGGTCTCCAGTGGGTCCTCCACACTCTCCAGGGCTCCATGTGGCCATTCCCTGCCAATTCCACATAAGGTCCTTTATTTATTCACTTATGTTAGTTTTAATTTTTACTGTTTTTTAAATTGTGCTTACTGGGCTAATGCTGATTTACAGCACTGTATGCCTTAGGTTCAGACTTTCACAAATATATGTTGCCACATACATGTACCATCAAAGCTCTACTAATCTTCCACCACAATCCACTGAACTCCCTCCTCTTTTGGCTCTTACCATGTGCTGCTGCTCCTCCTGGAAGCTTCAATTATGCAATCAGATTTCAAGGACTTGTTTTATTTTTGTCTGTTCTTTTGCTTTGTTTTTTATATTTCACATGAGTGTCTTTCTCCTTCTATCTTACTTCACTTAGAATAATCCCCACCAGTTCCATCTATATTGATAAAAATGACAAGAATTCATCTTCTGTTTATAACAGAGTTAGTGTTCTATTGTGTATTTTACCCAAAGTAATATACAGATTTCATGGAATCCCTATCCAATTTCACCAGCTTTCTTCAAAGAAACAGAAGCATCACTGAAATTTATATGGAACCACTAAAGACCCCAAATAGCCATAACAATTCTGATAAAGAGAGAGAGAGAAAAAAAAAGTGCTATTACATTCCCAGACTTCAAATTATACTACAAAGCAATAGTAATCAAAACAGAGTGGTCTTGGAATAAAAATAAATGCACAGATCAATATAATGGAATTGAGTGTCCAGAAATAAATCCACACTTATAAGGAGAGTTGACTTATGACCAAAAAAAAAAAAAAACAAAAAACAAAAAACTAAGAACACATACTGCAGAAAGGAAAGGAAAACCTATTCAACAAATAGTACTGTGAAAATTGGACAGCCACATGGAAAAGAATGAAACTAGACTACTATCACACACCGAACACAAAAATTAATTCCAAATGGATCAAAGACTTGGATGTAAAACTAGAAATCATAAACTTGCAGAAGAAAACACAGGCAAAACACTCCATGACATTGACAGCACAGATGTCTTTGGGGACTTGACTACTGTAGCACAGAAACAAAAGCAAAAATAAACAAATGGAACTACATCAAATTAAAAAGCTTTTGCCTACTGAAAGAAAGTATCATTAGAATGGAAAGACACTTACCAAACAGGAGAAAATTTTTGCACATCAAATATCTGACACAGGGCTAAAATCCAAATTCTACCAAGGACACAACAACTCAACAACAGGAAAACAAACAATCAATCTAAATATGGGCAGAAGAGCTAAAAATCAATACCTCTCCAAAGAGAACATACAGAAAGCCAACAGACTCATCACCAAATGATCACCATTACTGATAATCAGGGAGATGAAAATCAAAGAAGCATTGGTGGGGGTGCGGACTAAAAGGAACCCTCATAGGCCGTTGGTGAGAATTTAGACTACTCCAGCCTTTATGGAAAAGAGTAGGGAAGTTTCTGAAACATTAAAAATAGATCTACCATATAATCCAGCAATCCTTCTCCTAGGCATCTTTCCAAAGAATACAAAAACACTAATTTGAAGCAATATAAGCACTCCTGTGCTCACTGCAGCAGTAGTTATGATAAGCAAGCTATAGAAACAAACTAAGTGCTTAACAACACATAAGTGCCTAAGAGATAGTGGCTAAGAATTCATTCTCAAATAGCTACATACAAGTAGCTACATATAAATTACATATTTCTTCTATATACAGATTTCTTCACACATAAAATACATAAAATGTCAGCACACTCCACCAGTAAAGCCAGGGTGGTAGGCCTCTAGACATCAAGATAGGAGAAAGGTGTAGGGGTCAGAGAGGCATCGTGAGTCATCTTGGCCCTAGTGAGTGAGGATGCCAGGTACTCAACTGAGAAGCCAGACTTCTGAATAGAATAAAAATACTAGAAGGTGACCACTAAGTGTGTCCTTGGACAAATCACTTAATCTGTTGGGCTTCTCTTTCCTGCTCTGTGAAGATATATATTAAAGGTCATTCTCAAATCCCTGACATTCAATGAGAGGTTAAAGGAGACAGGAAATACTGGGAGTTTTACTACTGAAAACCTAGGTGAGGTCTTTGAAAAGTTTCGTGAGCTCAGTGGTAGCGTGTAAGACAGACTTGAGGTATGCATTCATTCACACAACTTGTATTACTTGAGAACTCCTGACATAGGTGTGATCTTGCCCTCAAGAAGTCCATGGTTCAGCATGGCAGTTATCTTTGAAGCCATCAGCCACCCTCTCAGATGCTTATTCATACCAGGATGGGTCCATCATTTCCTTTGCCTTTGTTCATGTTGTTCACACCCTCTACCTATTTAAGTTCTACCTGTATTTCAACTCCAGCTCCTTTGGGAAACTTCCATATAGGGCCAAACCGCAAAGGCAATCAGCCTACTCCAAAGTCTCTCTTCCCTGGGCTACAGAATGTAGAGGAACACTGTTACTGCAAACTGTCACGATATTGTCACTGTAGCTAAGAGAGTGTCTCCATGTTTGTCATGTCCCCCAAGGTACCAAACCTAGGAGTTTCCCAGTCTATATACATTGCTTGATGCTTGACTGTCTGAAAATCTCAATTAACACTAAGAGGTGGGATTTTTAGTGCATTTTTTATTTTGACCCTATTTTTTAATCTTTTTACAGAATTAATCCACTTTCTTAATGTGGAATAGCAACAAAAACAAGTTTCTATAAACATTTATTAATGTCTTAACTGTGTTCAAACACTGGTACTATTATTTGGCCCCTCTTTTAGGAAACTGAGGCACAAAGTGCTTCAGTAACTTGGCTTGGTCACACTGTTGGCAATGAGTAGAACTGGGAGTTGATCTCAGGCAGTCTCAAGAGTCCTTCTTTTAATCACTCTATGAGAACTGGCTCTGCAAGTCATTTAAGCCTTCAGAAACCAGCAATTATACTACCTATTATTTGCTAAACACGTTTCTTAGAACTTTTACGCATGATCTCACATCCAAACAATCCCACTGACATGGATGAGGAGTATTGCCTCTGCTCTTCCTCAGTAACTGAAGAAGCAGAGACACACCAAAGGTCATTGTAGCGGGTGTAACACAGCCAAACCAGAGCCCAGGTCTGCTGACCTCTGGTTCAGTGTGTTTATATCACACTACACTTCTCTATACCAGACTCTGCAAGACTCCTGTCTCCATGCCAAGGCCCTTCAAAAAGCTTCTACTATGTTCACTAGAAGGCCTTCCTCCCGAGGGGATGTCCAAGCATCAACATGACCTGCAGGTGGTAGCTGTACATCTCCAGACACTTCATCAACCACACAAATATATGTTACAGTAATACATCAAAAATAATAACAAAATCTCTAGAGGATATTTACCAATTTATAGGTTTTTCTTCTCATGTTATAGGGACTCTTGTAACTCACTAAATTCTCTTATAACACAGGCACATTCTAAGGTCAGTATCATAATGTCCAAGGGTTTTGCAAAAATATCTCCTACCTCAGAATGCCTGCCCCTCCTAGCCTGGCACCTTTTATCTATAAATCCAGCCAGCCAGCCACTGAATAAAAGGTTGGGAAGTAAGCAGATAAGAATATAGGGAGTTGGGCCCCCCTCCCACCCCCACCCTAGGGCCTTTACCACAGTTCTGAGAGCCCTGGACACATCAAAGACCTGCCCATTGAGCAAAAACAACCAGAGACAAGCAGATAAGCTTTGATCTTGCAAAGGCTCCATTAGTCCTTGTGCATCCATCATTAGGAGTTCAACCACTGATGACAAACTCCCCACACATATGCAAGAAGCATTCTACACTATCACACATGCGCCCATTTTAAATGCATTTCACAAGTCCATGTACACACATATGAATGTTGACATATGTATTAAGACACATTTTCCAATCTGCCAAAAGTTATCTCTGGGGTGTCACCATGTGAATGGAGATATATATGCACTGGGGAAAAGAAACAAAAGAACGGGAAGGCATGATCTCAGCTTTCAATCAAATCTATCAGCTCATGTTTACTGAGACACTTCTATGTGGCTGGGACTATACTAAGTTAGAGAAATAGAAAAGTTATGTGACAGTCCAGCAAGGAATGTCTAATCTACTTCGAGAGAGAATTATAATCAAATTCATCTTGCTTTATGTAGTTCATCGATGTGAAAATGTTTTCTCAAACACCATCCGCCGTGGTTTAAAGACATCTACCACTATGCCCATTTGGCAGATGAGGAGCCTGAGACTCAAAATTGATTTGCTCAAAATCACGTAACTGAAGTGTGGCAGAACAAGAACTTCGACTTGGCTCTTCAAAGTCCCATCCACAGCTCTTTCCAAGAAATCACCTGTGTTCTACAAAGCAAGATAAGATAGATACACACAACCAAAATAGCAGCATCTTATAATTTAGTTATATTAAATTTACTGTATCAGACCCAGTTATGTGACACAACTGGGGTTCAGAGGAACTAAGACCAGACTTAGAGAAAGAGAAACTAACCTGTTACTTTCTGCTAAAATATGTGGCCCTGCAAAATCCTTTAGCCTTAGTCTTCTGTGAAATGGGGATAATGGGGGTCAATGTGACAAGCAGCACCCCAAAGGGCTGTAGTAAGGCATAAAGGCAACGTGTGTGAAGCTAAGAGGAAAAGCAATACTTGAATAAAGCTCATTATGTAAGGGAGGCAGTGCCGGCGGGAGGGTGTCCCCAGGCTGGGGGTGTTGACAGAAACAGAGTTCATCACACGGAGGTGTCACTATCTCCCCTGTGACATACAAGGCAAGGTTTTGACTTGTATCACATTCAAATCTAGGTTATAAAGATCTGTGATTCAGCAAATTTATGAAAGAGCAAAACCTCATCTAATCCATTTCAGATGATGAGATAATACATGATTTACAAACACATTATTTGGCATATGAAGTTTCAATTCTGTACCAGTTCTGTAAACAAATACCCACCTGGCCAGGATGTTCCAGGGAACGTGGGTGTTCTATTGGTATATCGAATAAAAATGATTCCCACTTTTGACAAGATGTTCGCAGGACACTCTGCCTTGATTTAGAAGGACTTTAAATTTGTGACCCAGTCTCTTTCCAGAACTCCTGCCTTAGAAAAACACAGTATAAGTCCTCCCTAGTGCTGCAACGGGTTAAAGCACAGCACTATGAAGCCAGCCGCAGCCTGTGGCACATCACAGGTTCAATCCCCGGCCCAGAGGTGACCCACATGGAGCAGCAGACCTCACCTGAACCACCCGCTGCTCCCCTGAACCACACGCTGCACAGCAGTGTGTTTCAGTAAATCTGCCTGTTCTGCTCCCCACTCTGTCTCTGGTGAAGCCTCTCACTGCCCCTGCACCTCTGGCTGTGCCCCCCGTTCTTGCATGCATAAATAAGTAAATCTTTTAAAAAGAAAGAAAGAAAGACACAGTATATTCCATGCAGCTAATGGGAAGAAGGGAAGGAGAAGCTCCCTTTCCACAAGTTCAGTGGACTTGGCTTTCTGGATCAAAGAGCCATAGGGTTACCTGTTCCTGTACTTAGAAGTGAGTCAACGTGATAAGCAGCACCCAGAATAGGCCTGCCAGGAAGCCTCCTACTGAGAGTTAATGGTTTTCCTCTTTTCCAGTTCACTTGCCCTAGGGGTCAACTTCTAGAGCTAAAGCTGCTTTAGGATTAGCTTGGGAATTCAACCCCTGGTGGCTCCCTCCTGTCCTCTCCTCCTCCCAACCCCAAAGGTTACAGATAGAAAAAGAAGCACAAGGACTAGGGTGATGGTTCATGGGTGAATTGGGGGTGGGAATTTTATGGGGTAGACACCTAAATGGAGAATGCATACATTGTACAAACACGAGCAATGATGTAAACTATACATATAGATAGAGATATATAAATTTGTAAAGTTTTAAAAAGAAAAAGAACCCCGAGGTCAGGAAGCAAGCTCTAAATATGTGTGAACAGAGTAGGTATGTAATAAAGTCTACCAAAAACAGATTTAAACAATCAGTCTAACTGTATAAATCAGCGTTCTTGTACACAGGCATTCGTGGAATACCTACGGTGTGTGTGTGCACACGCATCCCCAAACACACACACACACACCATCACCATCATCCCCAGCAACACCTTCCTCAATGCATCCATTGCTGTGCAACTTTGTAAGCATATATTCAATAATGTCTTTAAAAGCAAGCTTAAAATGTGCTATGTTGGAGATGGCCAAGAGCCCCCTCCATGTCAATCTGGAATGAAAATTATAAAGCCAGATTCAGTCTGCTTGGGGCTGAACACCCTGTTCAGTTTCTTGATAACCACGCTGTAAGAAAATAGCCTGTCCTCACCCCAACAAAATCTGTCACCTCCAGAACTGAACTCAAACTCTCCACATTCTCAGGCCAAGAAAAGGGAAAAGGACTCTCCTTACCACAACAACAGACTAGCCTGGAAATATTAAATTGACTCAGCCCATGTTTTATTAGACACAGCTTAACAACTCTGAGTTTACAAAACTCAGCCAAACAGCATCAGGCTTCAGCATAAACTTTTGCTAACTAGCCCACATAGTTCCCATATGCTATGAGATGTTGTTTGAGCCAACTCGGTACCTTATAATTATAAACACACGTCTTTCAGCTCTTCTGTGTATTCTTCCCAGGCAGAACGGAAATATGTCACTTAAATTAGCACTTGGAGTAAGGAGTGGGTGCCAAATTTGGGTTAGCACAAACAGGGTAAATAAAGCAGCACCAAATTAAAATGGTAAAATAAACTTCTTTATGCTCCAGTGGAAACTGCTAAGTCCTAGCTGAATGGCAGCTAATGGGTCTGGGAAAAGGATATCCCTCAAACTGTAGCTCTTGGCTTTTGAATAAGGTTTTCTCATCCAAGGATCTCGAAGCAATTTCTTGCAAAACTCAAGTAGTGTGAAATAAAAAAAAAGGAGATGTTATTTCTTTTGCAAACTCTTTTGCCATCGTTTTCTTTATCATTCCCTTCCAATAAAACCAAGAAGGTTTATACTTTTATCCTTACGTAACTCATGAGAAAAGGGAAAGATTTTAAAGGAGTAAATCAAAGTAGGGAGATCAGACATCATTTGGCAAAAGCCAGAGCTAGAAAATGATGCAAAAATGTAATCATAAAAAATGTCAGCAAAGAATTAAAATATATATATTTTAATATCTATATTAAAAAAGAACCTTTGTACCTACTCTGTATAATCACAAGTAGCTGCCTACTGCGTTCCAGGTACTAACCAGGGGGATTTTATGGTTTTTCTCATTTTCTTTCTCCTACAAGCCTCTTATAGGAATAATTGTCTCTGTTTTAGTCATGAGGTACTCTGGCACCAAAAATGGGGGAGAAGTGGGAACAAAAAGTGAAAGACTACAGAAATAAAGGGGAGTATGCGTAGCAAGTTTATTCATAATAACAAATACTAGTCAGCAACAAAAGACTAACTGTGGCATATAATTCAGCATCACTTAACACTGAGGGTCTGTTTTCATAGTGCACAAATATCGCAGGGTGTCATCGTGCAAACCTCGGTGGTAGAGCCTGCTGGGACTGCCATTGTACGTGAGATACATTGTTGATCACACTGCCTTCAGGTGAGGTGTGAGTACGTTCATGCAGTGGGATATAATTTGGCACCAAAGAGAAGAATTATTGATATATGAATCTTGGAAACATTCTCTGAGTGAGGCAAACATTCCAGAAAGGAGGACATTCTGTTTGGTTCCATTTTCCTAAATTTGTAAAACAATAAGCTAATCCTCTGGGGTTAATTATCAGGACAGTGGTTATTTGTCAAGATAAAGAGGAACAGGAATTGATTGTGAAGGAGTACAAAGGAACTTTCTGAAGTGAGTGGAAGTTTCTATAGCTTGATAAGGTGTTCTCAGTCTCTATCCAATAAGAAACTATTTTACTAATGGCTAATTTTTTCCAAAAGTATTATTTTTATTATTGTCAGCTCTGATAAAATAGTTTGTTTCTATTTGATACAAATAATTCAGCACAATTTTGCTTTCACGTTGACCCTTTTCTCCTCTTTTTCTCTAGTATTTCTTAGATTTTTTAAAAAGATTTATTCATTTACGCATACAGAACTGGGGCAGAGGCCAGAGGTGCAGGTAGCGAGAGGATTCACCAGAGACAGAGTGGGGAGCAGAACAGGCAGATGCACCAAAATACACTGCTGAGGGGAGCAGTGGGTGGGCCAGGAGAGGTCTGCCGTGCCATGTGGGTCACCGCCCTAGCGAGGGGTTGAACTCATGCTGCAGTGGCTGCGGACAGCTTCATAGTGCTGTGCCTTCGCCTGTTGCACCACCAGGGAGGGTCTTTAGACTTTTAAAATAATAAATTCAGCTTTTATAACCAACTTTGTGAAATTATAACACATTTTCATTATGCATATATCTAGGTTCCTTTTAAATAACTATTTTATTTTATTTTATTTTATTTTATTTCGTGTTTAAGTTTTGAACCATGTTTGTATTGAGCATTCTATTTCTATTGGTTTTAGCATTTCCCACTAATCCCTTCACGTCACATTGTCCGCACTTCTGAGATTGTAATTTTGCTTTGTTTTCCAGAAGATGGATTGCATCTTCAATGATCTTGTAAGAAGGGTGCATGGCTGTTATATTTTCTGGCACTTTGTATATTTATGAGTCTTTCTTTAAGGTCTTCACTTACTAAATGGGGGGTATAAAACCCCCTTCTACCTACAACTGCCTGGTAGCAGCAGCGGGCTTTGGCTGTTACTGTTGAAATGAGAAAATCTGACAATAACTTGACTTTTCATTGGTTATTCCTGGAATACAATAAGCTTTTAAGGCCTGCATAGGTTTCAATACAGGAAAATATTCCTCTACTACATTTTTGTCTCTTCTATTGCCTATCTTTGTCCTTTCCTGCAGGGAGAGCATCTCAAGTTTGCTCTGCATGGTGCCTTCAGTGTTCTTGGTTACTGTGTGGAGAAAAGACCTGGCAGTGGCTTGTAGGGAGGACATAAAGGTGGCTTTTGCAGACTTAAGCCAGGATGGTGGTAGTGAAAGTGGAAAGAAGCAAATGCAGCTGAGATAAATTTTAGAAGTAATTTCTCCACATTGCTCTGCCATTTCTCCCTTTTTCTTGCTCTGTAGGTTTTGCAGTAAAAAGGCAGGAGAGACATCCTAGCGAACTGTTAGTGAGAAGCTATTTTGGACCAGAAGTCGGCTCCCAGACTCTCAGTGCATGTGTACGGGAATAGGAGGCCTATTTGCAAAGTGCTTTAAAATGCACACTGAACTTAATACCCTGCTTGAGTCTCTTGCCACAGGATAGTTATAGTGCAATAGATGATAAAACTAAGATGGTGTGAGAGTCAATGGCATACTCGAAGTTACCAACACACACAGAGCACTGCCATATCCTCTGTTTTTTTTTTTTTTTTTGTGCAGTTGGAATTGCTTCTTAACTAGTGTAATCAAAGCCTTGAGGATCTGCAGAGACTCGGAGTTGAACTGCGGCATAATGAGGTACAGTAAGAGATAGCAGGTCACCTCAGCTTGGAACACTGCCTTTCACCTATACTGTTCTTCATAAATTTAAAAATATATATAAAGATTCAAAGTTTATTTTAAAATTCTGTTGGTAAATAGCAATGCGTGGAGAACATTCCGGGATACTACTTAGCCATTAGAATTTGGATTTGGACTTGCTGGGTCAGTGGCTTTAATGCAAAAGACACTTGAATCCTCTATACGATTTTTTTTTTTTAAAGATTCATTTTATGGCCCTCCCTGGTGGTGGAGCAGGTTAAAGCACAGCACTAAGAAGCTAAAGCCACTTCCGCATGAGTTCGATCCCTGCTTGCCCTAGAGGTGATCCACATGGTGCAGCAGACCTCTCCTGACCCTCCCGCTGCTCCCCTCAGCAGTGTACTTCATCGATCTGCCTGTTCTACTCCCCATTCTGTCTCTGGTGAATCCTCTCACCACCCCTGTGCCTCTGGCCTGTATCCCAGTTCTGTGTGCACAAATAAATAAATCTTTAAAAAAAAAAAAAGATTTATTTTATTTATACATACAGACTGGGGTACAGGCACGGTGAGGATATTCACCAGAGACAGAATGGGGAGCAGAACAGGCAGATCGACAAAGTACACCACTGAGGGGAGCAGCAGGCAGGTCAGGAGAGGTCTGCCGCGCCATGTGGTTTACCTCAGGGGCTGGGGATTGAACTTGCACTGAAGTGGTTGTGGTTCACATGCCATTCTAACCCGTTGTGCCACCAGGAAGGGCTCCCCTCTCTATGTTCTTAATCTAGATTCTGACCAAGCAGGCACAGCAGTGGCGTGGCAGCGCTCGACGGCTGGACACTCTGTCAGCTTCTCTGAGAGGGTGTGTGGGAAGCACCGGCTGCATCATCTACCAGCAGCCCAGAGACATTGGGCCCCTGCCTCTTTCTGCCCCTTTTGCCTCCCCATCCTAGGCTGGACCTTTTTTGGGCCTTTCTTCTTCTTCAGTCTTGCTTTTCTTCATGTTTTCCTCACTATATTTCTCTCTATTTGTCCAGCAATCTGTATTCCTTTCATTTGTTTGTTTATTGATCTCAAGGCAAGTTTGTTACTTTGATGATCTCAAGGTAAGTTTCAGGTATTAGTCATCAGCACACTCCCCAAAGAATTCAGCATGCATAAATTAGAATTTAATATCTGTTTATAGTTCTCATTTTTCTGTTAAGGTATAATTTATATACAACAAACTACACAGAGATTAAGCATACCATTAGCTGAGCTTTGGCAAATAGAAACATTTGGGTACCAATCAAGATAGAAATACAGGCTAAAATTTTATTTTAACTAGCCTATAGTAAAATTACAGGAAGACATATCATGAGAAAAGTTTCAAGATGAAAAGCAAAAGAAACAAGGTCAGTACAAACAGAGAGCAGATGAAGGAACGAGCACGATGACAGATGTATGGCCACCACCATCCGTTCTAACAATAAGAGTAAATAAGTTAAGATCTCCCATTAAAAGGAGATTGAATGAGATATTCATGTTGAATCAAAAATATATTCAACCATATGCTATTTAGAAGAACAGCCACATGTTTCATGACAACATCGATTCATTATAAATCACAACTTCTCCACTGAAAATGGATGAATTTTGTCAACTAAAGCTCCATAAAACTTTTCAATAAAAGATCAAGCCAATGATAACAAATATAAGCATGTGCAAAGAACATAAGGCAAATATAAACAAATATAAACTGCAGGTCTCAAAACTAACAGTAGACAAAAAAAAAATGAAAAGCAAAAAGCACTAAACTGAATAAAAAGATATTTTATAATAATAAACACTGATATTGACTTTATGTAATGATATGAATGTAAATATCATACATCAAAATATATACATTTTTCAAATAAGAGAATTCTAATTACTTATTGGCAGAAAGATAATTATAACTAGAGATTTTTATATCCCTCCTCTTCAGCTGATAAAATAGGCGAACATGAACAAGCTTAGAGAAGTTGTGAATAGCATTCATAATGTTAGGGTCTCTTTAGGGGACCAAAAAGCAGAAATTATCCAAATAATATTTTCTAGCCAAAATGTAACAAGTCAAGGTAATCTCTTTAATGTTACCAAAAACAATTCAATCACTAAGAAGTCTAAACTGCAATTTGAGTACTTACAAACAGCAACTTGAAAAAATATACATTAAAGCTCATGGAAACTCCCAGCCAACAGTCTACCCAGAGAAAAATACATGACTCTAAATGCTTTTTTTGACTCAAAAAGACAAGAAAAAAACTAAGAAAGTCAACTAAAAATTCAATCAAGAAAACTTGAGAGAAATAAACCCACAGCAAGGAAGAAGACGGAATTAACAGAGATGAAACAAAACTATCATTAAGTAGAATTAACAAATTTGAATAATTTAAATGCAAATTAGAAAAACTTCTGCCAAGCATGCTAATTGGAGGCTTTAAAAAATTGTAGGAAACTACTATGTATAAACTATGTGCTAATAAGTATGAAAGTACTAGCTAAATGCACTCTTTCGGTTTGGGGGAAATACCGAATTTCAGGGAAAGAAAACCCTTCAAGAAGAAGCAGAAATTATAAAATGACCATCAATGGCTATAAAAATGAACACATGTCCTCGTGGCTTCACGTGAGCAGAGATTTTGCGGCCACGCAGGAGGAGGTGGAGCCGCATCAGTGATGAGCTGAGCGGTCTTATGGGCTGTGCTGTGTACGCCACACCCTCCTGGCTCCCCTGGCAACATACATGTTATTTCATGCTATGGTTTCATTCCTCTGAGTCCGCAGGTCCCAGGGCTACATTCTCTCAAATTATCAGCACTGTTTATGCAATTAAAAACAATATTTTTCATCTAACAGACCAATTCTAACCTTCTCCACGTGACATGGGGCATAAGAGAAAACACATTCAAACTTGGCAGTGGAAACCTGAGTCCTATTCCTGCTATTCCACTAACTGGAGTCGGAGTAGCTCCTTGGCCTCAGTTGAGCCGAAGGCCCTGCTTGAATATGCTCTGATTCCACAGAGCTGGTTTTCAAACAAACCTGAGAGGCAGACAGCAACGTTGGCACCAGGAGCAGATCCCCGGCCTATGTACATCGACCTTCCTCCTCACCCTTCCTCCCCTTCCATCACTATCTCAGGAAAGACTGGACAAAATCTGGAAACTTCTATTTGGAAGAAGGACACCTTCTTCTGGTAGGACCTGGACGCTCACTATGCAAAATAAAGGTGTAATAATCCTACTTGCCAGAGTGCACAGGAGATACAACTGACAAGGTCACCCAACAGAGAATGGAAGAGAATGAAGAGGCGAATGGGTGGTTCCAGCAATAGGTGTGAGAGTGGACAGACAAGGAGATCAGCATGAAGAGGAGTGAGTGAGGCAGAGCCACGCTAAAGCAAAACTTGAGTTTCCTTGTACAATGTCAAGAAATACATAAGAAAGAAAGTCCAGTGTTAAAGGAGTCGGGCGAGCTGGAGAAAGGTTAAGAAAGTGTACTTTGAGGACTATCAGAATTTGAATAATCTCTGCATCGTGATTCAGAGGCTGGAACCTCCCACATAAGCTCCTCTTGGTGATAATCAGCTTTCTTCCATTTATTTGTAGCACTTTTCTGGGTTGTGTTTCAGAGTGTCATTTAATGTCATTTTATGACTCCCTGGTTGTAAGTGTCTGAGTATTACAGGGCTTAGAGATTTACAGCCTATTTTAAACTCTGATAATGATGTTTAATTTGTTATTGGCTGTGTAAAGGTTAACAAAGATATAACTCAAATGATCATCTCAGGGATAACACATTACAAGAGGGCAATTAGGCGCAGTACCTGGCATTACACAAAAGATTGACATCTCGTTACAGGAGTGCAGATGAGCTCTGATTTCACAATCCAGGAAATACACTCGTCACCACCATCTCTCTTTGAATAAACAAATAGCGAGTCCCACTTATCAGCACCACTGAGTAACCAGTGGGGGAAGAAAACACTTTTCAAGAAAAAGAAAGATTGACATGCAGTCAATTTCTTATGGAAGAGCCAGAGAAGAAAGAAACTCAGTCTCCTGGAGAAAACGAGGTTGATGTACTCTAGTCAAAGATTAGGTTCCCTCTTAGTTATAAACAAACAATGCTAACGGGCAAGCAAAACAGACAGGGTTCCTTGAGACGGGGAAGCAAAATAAATAAAAACATCAAAGCCAAATTGTTATTAAATTGTCTCTGAAATGGAAAATGAAAAGGAATCCATTGCAACTATCATTTCTGTCTATTTTCTTCTCCCCCAAACACCTTCCTATAATGATTCCATCTGCATTCCATGGGTTTTGGTGCCAGCAAAAATATAAATAAATAATATTCTTAAAACTCATCCAATAAAAGGGCTATTTGTATTTCTCAGCTAGCTCCTTCTAGAGTCAGCTAACAAATGTAGCATGTTTTATGTGAGGTCTCAACTGACGAATGCCCTTTTTATCTCCCTCCTAAGAAGCCCTTATTTTTTTTTTCTATGTTCACTTTCCATTTCTTTCTTCCCTCTGCAGCCCTGTCCCTTCTGTTTCTCTATGTAGCTCTTGCTTTTTTGCAGATTCTCACTCTGGACCTCATCTTTGCCTCTCGTTTCCCAAACGTTTCCCCGTGCTCATTCACACTTCCTCTTCCACGAGTGTCCTCCTCTCTGGGTCTTCTTTCACATGTCCTATTCAATCTGCCCACCCAGGTCTACTTATAGTTTTTTCACCACACTTTCTTCAGTCTCTATTCCCTCACCTTTTTCTTCACCTCCCACTGAATCTCTCCAGTTCCATCTGTTTGACTCAAGACCCCTCTTCATTTGGAGATATGATATGAATGTTCTCTGATATGAATGTTCTCCAGGTCCCTTGCCCAATAACTCCAAAACAGGGATCTGTCCACCACAACCAAATACTCCGGAACAACCAAAAACTCACAGACATAGAACTGACAGCTATCAGAACATTAATTTTCTGGTATGTTTTTAGAGTCCTGGAACCTTCTGCGTCACAGACTAGTGGGTCCTTACTACCAAATCCCACTGGGGATTTGAGACAGGTCCAGCCTTCTGTTTGCTTTTATGTTGTCAAAGGAAAGAAACGAGGATGGTTGTAAGTGGTTTGCTGTTGGGCATCATATTTTGGGTCAATTGACAAAATAACACAAGTGCTATCTACACCATCATCGACATTCATCAAGTAGCATTTATGAAGCCCAAACATATTGAGCACCTAGTGCCATGCTTTGGAAGATAGGGACATGATCCCTATGCTCTCAGTAGTTACAGCCCAGAAGTGGGTCCCACCAGCAATGCTCATCAATATTGAGGCCAAATTTTATGAGAAAAATCAGAGTCAAATTAATAACTAGCCTCTGTTGATACATAAATAAATGCACTATTCATCTGTCCCTTTAATCAGCTGGCCAAACCTTGGTCCCACAAACCCTAATGAATGGACTTGTTAGTATTGCATAAGGATGTGTACATTCTAGCAGTCTGGAATGTCACACCAGGGACTCAGGCCCAGACAACACTGTCATATGGAAACACCTGGGAAGCAGGATAACGCATTAGTTAAGCAAACTAACCTTGAGCTTTTGGAACTGAAATATCAACAAAAGGATAAAATAAATGTGCAAATTGTTCTTCCCTGTGGACATTAGCCAAGCGTTTGTTCTTTGGCCAACAACAATCAACAGGCGCAACAGAACCGTAAAAATGCCAGCCAAGGAGCTAATCCAATAAATAAAGAAAAACCCTTGCTCTGAGGATCGGCCACCAGTGGTCATGCTGTGGGGAGCGAGCTGTGAATCCGAAAAGAGGGGGAAAAGTTGGAGTGAAAGTCAGACCTACCTCTGGGAGGAGCCTAACTGCCAGCCCCAACTCCAGACACAGTGTTCTCTTTCCACACAATTCACAGCAGGCAGAGCAGCCATGAGGAACGTGTGGGAGCCAGAAAAGTGGTCACAAAACATGACTCAGTGTCCACTCAGCCTCCCAGGTGCCAGTTACGGTGGCTGGCAGGGGCTGGCTTTCCCCTCAAAGGACCAATCCTGCCCAGCATTGTCCAGGACTGGGACTGGGGAGGGAGGTGAAATGGGTCCGTGTGCGCTAAGGTTTGCTCCAACCTTTAAAAAACTTACACACAGAGAGAAACAAAGAGGGAAGAAGGAAGGAAGAGTGGGAAGAAGGAAAATAGGTGGAGAGAAAGAGCACTACCTAGATATCTGGAAGGATAATTTACCAACATTAGGAATGTGAGTCGAGGTGGGAGGCTTTGTTCCTTATCATATCTGTATTGTGAGATGATCTTTCTCCCTTAAACATGGAATGTGTATAAGAGAATGTACAGTTTTTTTTTAATTTTTAAAAAGGAGCTGCTTTACTCAGTTTCCCTCTCCCAAGCCCACTCCCAAGCAGGTGCCAGAGGTGCTGTTCACCCAGGGACACCAGCAGCAGGAAGGATGGTGTCTGAAAGTCACCGGAAATAATGGAATTCACTATGTAAAATAAGACAGTTGCCCTCTCTGAGGCTAACAGATAGAAGAACATTGTATCATCCAATTCTACCCTTGATGCAGCAAGGAAAGTGTTTAGGAAAAGAAAAATAGGGGCACAGAAGCTGAAAGCTGCCTCGGGCCCCGCAGGGCCAGTCAGGGACCCACTGGAGCCTGGGGCCTGCTTGCCTGGGGCTACATGAGGAAGCCTGGAGGGGTGGGCTTGATGGGAGATGGGTTTTATTTTGTGGTTCAGATCTTGGATCGGGGTGCTGGGAAAAAAATTATTGATGAACTACTTTGTCATCATTAAGAGTATTGCTGACACACTCACAGCAGGCCCACTGCGAGGCAGACAGCGCGAGTCTACCCAAGGCCTTTTGTAGCAGAGACATGTGCTGTGCATTAGGCAAGGTGTGTAAATTATGCCAACCCAAGTTCTCCAGCGCAGGCGGGTCTGAGCACTCGCTGCCTCCTTCTCCCTTCTGTGTCTACTCCCCCACGGCACTTGCCTCAAAGCAAGTGTCGCTCCTCAGAGAGAACATTAACAGGCAGAGGCTCTGGCTTGGAGTAAATATTGCAGGACTGAAATGCGGAGGGAATTATACTTCTTTCCCTTGCAGACTTTGGAGTGCTGGGTGAGAAATAAATAATGAGGGTAATAATGGGCCCAATTCTTCCCGGCTGCTCCTCTCCCCCTGGGTGTTCAGCATCTTCTAAAGTCGGAGTGTGGCTGCTTGTGGTTATGGATTCAGTCTTGAAGTGACAGGACAGCTAGGGTTGGCCGGGAGAGTTGGGGAGAGAAACTGCGCCCCAGGACAGTTCTCTAAAAGCTTTCATCTGGGAGGGTCTCCACCACTGCTCAGCCTCATCTTGTAGAGAAGAGGCTAATAAGCAAAGAAAACACTTGATTGTTCCTGTGGAGGGAAGATAGAGCTAGCAGACCTCAAGGAGACATTTCTGAGTTTCTCTTACCTCCTACTCTGGGAGTCTCTTGAAACTTAAAATGAAAATGGAGCGGGGCGGGGAGGAGCACTCTGTGCTGGACCTGTAAGAGGGGAGCTTGTTCACAGGCCCGGAGCCCGCGGGCTAAAGCGCGGCCAGCAACTTCAAGGCCCCTTTATGAAGGTTCTGGAAGTCCTACAGCTTCTCTTTCCTTGCTTCTATTCAGTCACTGCTAGATGACTTAACATGAGAATTTTCATAATTTCTCTGGTAGCTCTCTCTTCCCTCTACGCCCAACCATCTCTCCCAGAGAGGGCGCTGAGTGTCTATGCCGACAAAACAGCAGGTAGGTCAGGTCGGTCTCCTGCACTTGATCTTCTGTAATCAGACCCAGACCCAGGAGGACAGGACCTACAGTGATGTTTGTAGAGTGAGCATAGTGAGGCACTATGGGGGTACCTTTCCTGGCCAGGGCCGGCTCAGGGCGCAATCTGAAGGGCCTCAAGCAACTCCAGGAGATCAGGGCGACTCACTGCAGGAAGCCTGCAGGTTGATGAGGAGGCAGGTCTTAGAACATCGGTCACAGGGCCAGGGTGGGGTTGTGGGGTTGGGGGACAGGCAGCCTCCCCCGCCTCTGTGCCAGACATGATCCCAAGAGCAGTTTAGAGTCAGACTTGCTTGGAGCCGTGTCCTGAGAGGACAAATGTTAGGGACCCTTCCCACCACCAAATTCGCAAATCCTCTGATCTGAACCCTCCATCTCCCGGCAAATCATCTCTCTGGCGAAGCACCAAGAGAACAATTAGGGATTAACCAAAGTGCTCTCTCTTGCCAGCAAGAGCCTGGACTCTCGAGGGACTGGGGGCCATTTGCACCGGAGCCCTTTATCTCTGGAACTCCTCATCTTTGTTTTTCATCTCGTTAGGAGAGGCATTTTCCTCCCACTGTACAGAAGCCTTTTGCTTCTAGGTGTCACTTAATTATGGAATTAGTATTTTGCCCATGCTCAAAGGCCTTTGGACAATAATGACAAATTAGGGGGAAAGGGATACTTTTAAGTCAACGCAAAATAAAATCAACATGCCAATTGTTGTTTCTATTGGTTTCAATGCTTACAACTCCTTTACACACTGGCTTTGCAGGAAGCACAGCTTTTATTCCATTGTCTTTACACTGGCCCACAGTTCATAAAATTATTGTAAGAAAAATGAACATGGTCAAATGTTATTATTTTTAGTGGTACCAAACTTCCAACTATATTTTAAGTATAAATTACTTAACTTTGAGATAGGACTAAGCTCACAGCATGATCTAATGCTGGCCACAAAAACTATTCCACCAAAATGAAGTAATCATCTCTTCATGATCAGCCCCCTAAAAGTCACCACACCCCCTCACCACTTCCAATGGAGCTTTGTAACCCAGGCTGTGGTGTGCCTGTCACAGCTCAAACTGAGCCCCACTTTACCCCACAACATACAGCTGAGTCATAACAAGTAAAACAGAATTATCTTTAATTTCTGCATTTATCTGGAACAATGAGGTCATACACCACAGTCCCGGGGGGCTGCCAGTATACCTCTGAGGTGAATAAGAGACATAAAGAAGATAATTAAGGCACGAGAGGAGAACTACCTGCCTAGAAACACCAAGCTGAATAGCAAAAATCAAATTAAAGTGCAGGATTTCCTTCTCTTTCTCTAGCACGCCTTTACCAGGTCATGATAAGACCCGCGGAATGTTGCCGGAAGTTACTTGGATGTCAGAAAACAGCTGGGCTGATTTTTCATAAGTAATGTTTTCTATGTCCTCTTCCAGAGCTACCACTCTAGTGTGAGATAGTGTCCTGGGTGTTTTTTTCTTTTAGTGAAAAGAGTTTCAAATGTTACTCAGAATAAAAGCTGGGGCATAAAACATTTTTCCCAGCGTAGCCACAACTTAATCAACCATTTCAAAGTAGTCAGGACCTCCAGATGAAACAACCTGATTCCTCCTTAACAAAAGGAAAAATCCCCCTCCTGTAGAATAAAAACTTGTTTTTGTGGAGGGCTAAGCACCCTTGAATGCAGATGAATTAAAACATATTCTAAGATGGGTATGAAAAAGCTGGTTCAGGTGATACTACTTAGGAACATGGATTATAATTGCTGTAAGAAAGGAGAATAAGCTAGAGAATAAGAGAGCCAGGCGCTCCATCTCGCGACCTAACCGCTAACAGTTTTGTTTCTCCTGCTAGCTGCACACACGCGGACAGGCACATTTTACAGATTGGCAAGAGGCTGTCGATTTGTTCGCTAGACATTTTCCCACCTTGCAGGACACCTCCCAGATTTTTTCCAATGGATGCTACCAGTGTATCCGATTTTGTGTTGTCATTGTTCAGTCATTCTCCTCTTTGGGAAAAGGTCTAGACTGCGCAGGTCTTCGCTATTCTAGGTAATAAACAAGGAAATGAACATCTCACGGATGGAGAGGTTTCTTGTTTTTGTTTTGTTATGATATCCCCTGTGATTCTATTTTTAAGTAAATCACCTCCTATGAAGTACTCAGTGAGAAAACTACACTGTCCAGATAATTACCTTTTCTTTAAAACACCATCTCATTGCCAGTACTCAGCAAGGGTGCTTTTGCTCAGAAGCTCTCTGGCAAGACTGATGTTGGCATGAGTGGGACCTGGCGTGCTGCCAAGGGCTCGTGCCTCCGTTTCTAAGAGACTGGAAATAGTGTTTTAACATTGGGGTTGTGTCTTTAGAACCAGAATAATTTCTTCTTCCCTTTAGAGTTCATAGAACTAAAGCTATAAACATAGCAGAACTCACTCAGGACATACTTTGCCGTCCAGAAACTGATGCAACCACCATCAGAAAGCCGCCTCTGGCCTTTCACCTCTAAGTAGCCTGAGATGAGAGTATGATCTTCCTCAGCAGAAAGGATGGATCCTGAAGGAGCCGGCCTTTCAGGAAACCATATCGGCAAGGAAATTGACGGAGTGAATGCACAGAAGCCTTAAGAAATATCCCCAATGAGAAATGAAGTATAACTTAAAGAGAATGTCTCACTCTTCTGAGCCACATCTCTTTGATGGAGGCTGCTTCCGTGACCTGATCATTTTCACATCACTATGTTTTAAATGACTGGGTCAACAGGGAGAGAGCTCAGCCTGTGTGCGAGCTGCCAGGGTGTCCTGCTTGGGACACTGACTCACTCGAGACCTTGGGTGAATCCCTGAGCGCACCCCGGTGGCCTCTGACATTCTCCATTCACAAAATGTGAATCATTTTGGAGTCAGATCCCTTTGGGAAATGAGAGAAGCTATTTGTTCCATCATGCTTTCCTGCCAATACTGTCATTTTCTGCTTGCCCTCCTCTACTTCATTTGAGTCTTGAGTTGTGTTTTAAAAATCATCTAGACCAAAGTTAGCTTGTTAAAAAAAAAATAGGTTTAAAAAAATGGATACTGGGGCCCTCCCTGGTGGCGCAGCGGGTTGAAGCACAGCACTAAGAAGCTAAACCCACTTCAGCATGAGTTCGATTCCCGCCTGCCCCGGAGGTGACCACATGGCGCGGCAGACCTTTCCTGACCCGCCCGAAGTGTACTTCGTCGATCTGCCTGTTCTGCTCCCCTTTCTGTCTCTGGTGAAGCCTCTCACCGCCCCTGAGCCTCTGGCCTGTACCCCAGTTCTGTATGAACAAATAAATAAATCTTAAAAAAAAAAAAAAAAAAGGATACTGGGCCCTCCCTAGTAGCGCAGCAGGTTAAAGCACAGCACTAAGAATCAAAAGCCACTTCCGCATGAATTCGATCCCCAGCCCTGGAGGTGACCCACATGGCACGGCAGACCTCTCCTGACCCGCCCGCTGCTCCCCTCAGCAGTGTACTTCATCCATCTCCCTGTTCTGCTCCCCACTCTGTCTCTGGTGAAGACTCTCACTGCCCCTGCACCCCTGGCCTGTACCCCCGTTCTGTATGCACAAATAAATAAGTAAATCTTTAAAAAAAAAAAAAGGATACTAAAGCAGACCCATTAGAAGACAGAAGCACAAATGGGGACTCTACCCACAGGGGAGGTGGCAGGGTTGGGGTGACCCTGGATTCCTGGATCAGGATCCTGTCAAGGACCAGGGCTTGTCTCTGAGCTTGGAACATATTGCACAACACACACACATATACTACAGACAAAGCAGCTCCCTTCCACAACCAAACACAGCTTGGCATAACTTGAAAAGTATGACACACAGGTTTCCTAAAAAAAATAATTTCACCAGATATCTCAGCATTTTTTCCCTGAAAAAAAAAAAAAAGATATCACTGCATAGTTTCCAAGTGAAATAGTTTTAAATGTCCTACATTTGGGCTGTTCACAGAGGCTAATATTTGAATCCACTTGGGATACTGTGTCCCCAATTCCAGTGCAATCATCATGACCAGCAGGGCCTGGGAGATCTTTGAGGTCAATATCAGTTTTCAGAAATTACGCACAAGATGGACTTAAGTGATACACGGGTGTGGATCTGTTTTTACAAAGCAGGGTTTATAGCCCATGGCCAGAGGCAACGAAGCCTTTCTAAGGCCCCATCTCAGGAAGTACATGGAAAATCACTATGTTCGAGGGCTGCGTTCATACATTCACCTTTTTCTGCAGTTACCTTCTCATCCTTCCCAGGCTGCATTGACCACTAAGACTACAAAACACATCGGGCCTTTACCACTGTGAGAAGCCTCAGCTGAGGACTGTTGAGGTCGTGCTCCACCTCTTCTGAGCTGATGTTTAAGCTCCTGTTTAAGAGCAAGAAGTCAATCTGCTGTGCCACACAGTGACAGACAGAGATGGTGGCCCAGACAGTCGGCACATCAGTGTCACAGTTAACAGCGAATACCCACCAAGAGAGCTACAACTAATTGAATAATAGAGAAAAATCCTCTGTTGAAAAAGCATACTAAGCACACACTTAGGATTAAGAATTAGGGAATCCATTTTGTGTGTGTGTGTGTGCCTGAAATTTTAATGCCAATATTAAAATAGCTGCATTTTATTCTCTTCGCTTCCTGTCCCAAGCATTCCCTCCCTTAGAAATCAAAGAAGTAAAAAAAAAAAGTAGAAATACATAGATAATTGTCTATCCCCAAACTCTTTTTGATTCTATTTATCAATTGCTCAAAATAAAAGTTAAACTAAAATAAAAACAATGCATGATGTATGTATAAAACTGTAGACAAGCATAATTCAGTCAAAAAGTTTACAATATTTTCTAAAGCGTGCTCAAAAAACTGAAAACAAATTTTTGATTGCTTATATATGCTGAAGTGTTTCCTGCCTACATATCCTCAGAAGTCCCTGGAGCTTTCCTGGACACATGGAAAATTTCAAGTTGAGCCATTTTTAAGTTATCCATGAGCGAAAGGGGGTTGGGGTGGGGAACAGCATGGAGTGGGAGTTTTTGTCATAAAAGAAGAAAAAAGTTATTTTGTTCTTTCTTTCCCTTTCCTTGAGTTATTTGACAATGACTGAACATACTTTCCCAAATTTTTTCTATTTTTCAGAAAGAAGAGAATCACCTTTGTGCTTAAGCCAAGTATGAACATATTCAGCGTGTTCTATACAAGTGCGCACCAGGGAATTCTGAAGGCAGGTCTAGTAGAACTGTACAGCCAGCACTGCCAGACACAAATGGTAAATCACAGCGAGGATAGGAAAGCAAGCGTGTACTTAGTGCCCATCACTCAAAAAAGAATTCCATTTTTTTAATTATGTTGTCGCAAATAGCCATTTAAAAGGTGGTGACATTTACAGAAATGCAGCACTGGAAGCAAACAGCCTCTGGATGTTGACCTGGGCTGCCTTTTCCAGCCCTGACTCTCTCAGCTGCCCCCAAAGTGGAGGTTTCCAAGGTCTTTTGCAAAGAGCATCCACGTGGTATCAAGCAGAGGCCAGTGGCCGTGTGCTAGTAACAGGCGGGGTAGAGAGGTATAGAAATCCTGGGTGTTACAGCGGAACAGTTGGAAAATTAAGTAGGGGGTAGACCAAAGCCATGTGGCAGGGAAACGCCCCACTCAGACACTTAGTTACTGGCTTTATGTTCTGAGTCTCCCATAAATATCCAAGGAGATTGCAGACATCCTAGTGCGGAGAGGAAAAACATGCATTGAAAGAGAGGAGCAAGAGAGGACAGAACACGGAATCATCACTCCCCTGGCTGCGCTCCACGTTAGATACTGTTGGCTGAGACTCCTGTTAGGAAGGAAAGGAAAAACTGGGTGAGTGATCCAGCCTAGCCAGCAAGGGGAGAAACTTTGTTTTTATAAATAAACTTGTCAGGGAGATAGGCCACACATCAGAAAAGAAAGTTGGGGTAAACCTGAAAGGACAGGGGGCCTGAAGTAATGGAGCCCTCCCCTATCCCCTCAAGGCTGGGACAAGGCGAGGGGAAACCGAATATTAGCATTGTCTGGCCTTGGTGATTTTTTCCCTTCTCATAATATAACTTTGTGAATATGTTTAAGAGAGTGTCTGCTGTTATTGGTCTAATGAGCTAACTCTGAAATCTGAGCTAAAGACAGCTCCCTAGTGGCTGCTCACTGTTCCACAGACCGAAAGGAAAGTCCTTTCAGGGGTCCATCAGGGCGAACCACTGCTGACAGCTTGGAACGGCACAACACACAGATTTATTTCACAGACAGCCACAGACAGGAATTTAGCACCCTGTGCTGGCCTCCTGCTTAGTGGAGAAGGTGTTAAAATGCAACCATGCAGAGCTCTCCCTTGAACAAAACCCAGTAGCGACTAATCAAGCGGTCACCCGTCCCCCCGGCAGAAAATTCCGGGCGCCACGCAGCTGAGCACCGCGCGGGAGCACCGTCCCGACAGCTGCTGCCCCGCGCCTGCTGCTCTTGAGAGCTGCCTCCGAAATCGCTAAATATTTTGCATGACCTTTCAACTTACAAATTAATTGATTTATAAACAACGGCAAATGTTATTTATTTATTTATGACATCTTGGAATGCCTTGCCTCGATTTAAGGGCACCGCGCTGCCGAGAACAATCCCCGAGGCCTGACGCTGCATCAGACCCAAGGGGCGGCTCTGGCTGTCCCGCTCCAGCGCCTGCCTGGTGTGAGCGCGGAGGGAAAAGCGTGTGGAGACCCGGGTCTGCCTACACTCAGCAAGTACATAACAGCATGACCTACTGAGAAGAGGCACATGAACTTTGTTTTATGCACTTCCACGTGTGTCTGTGTTTGTGTGTGAATACATGTATGTGCAAATGTGTGTGCAGTATCTGCCACACAAGTACATGTGTCTCCGAGGACCGGTCCCTGCAGCCTTGCTGCCACGTTAATACCCCCCACTGCTGTAATGCTTCTCTGCTGATCAGGGGAACTAGTTAGGGTTAAAGGCAAACTACATTTATCAAAGCCATGGAAATTGCATCCTTATATCTGCAAGAACAAGGAAATTACATACAGTTGGCAATATTGTTCACATTGATTATTTGATCTTATTCTCACTCACACATGCTATAGGTTCTTATTTTATATTGTGTTTATGAAATCGCCAACGTGTTCTGGCCAAAGGAGGAGAAACACATAGACAGGAGTAGCAAATACAAGACAAACTCTCCTTTCATGTTTTCTGTGTTGGGAATCAGTCCCTTGTCCCCACATTTAAAATTCTGTCCTAAATGCTGTTTTGAGCTATTGCATTCCTGATCAACACAGTTCTTCGAATCAGCTCTGAAAGTTTACCAATCAAGAAATGCCAGCGAGCACTCCTCACCCACCGCTGTAACCTCAGCCACACATCATGCCTTCCCTGGGTGCTGACTCAGAGTGTGCAGAAGCACCCATGGGTGGCACCAGGGCCCTGCCCAGGAACCCGAAATCCATCTTTACAGGTCCCCGTCCATGCGTGTTTCTGGGCTTGCCTGGGCTTTCCCTCTCCCGCCCATCAGCGCTGCTGACATTTTTGGAGGATAACATCTCTTTTGATTTTCTTTTAACCAATGTGTTGTCAATTTCTGGGGTACTCACACAGTCAGAAATGACTTAATATCAATAAGAAACTGGTGCCCAGCAAAGGCTCCGTCTCAGTGCTCCTCCTCCAAAGCAGCTAACCTTTCCCACCTCGCTGCGGTTAACTTTACAAAGGGAGCCTTGAGAGAACCAGAGCCCCAGAAAACTGAAGCAGGGAAAGAAATCTCATCACCTTCGGAAGCCAAACCCATATGCTCCCATTCCAAGAGAGAAAAGAAAAAATGACACCCTGTTTATTTTTCGATTTCTCCCACTTCTTTGCAAGTGTATCATTTTCCTACAGCTTGTGTGTCATAATTTTGGTTAAAGAAATAAGATTTCATTTTTGTCCTCACAGTCAAAAAGTGTGCCTATAAGGTAAAGTGGGCTGGGGGTTGAAGAGGAAGCCACAGGTAAGATGAGTCAGAGGGATTTTCTCAGGAAGGTTACCCTCTGTTTCTGTACAAAAATGAATGCATATAAAGTTCAGACTATACTTACTAGTAAAGGAAATATTAAGATTCACAAAAAGGGGGCTATTTGGGTAAATGTATTTTCATTTAAATGAAAATAGTGGTTTTAGAAATGCTACACAAAGAAAAACACAATAAAAAAAAACTAACTTGAAATCCATGAAAAAAGTTGCCTTAGCCCCAAATTGAAAATCATCTAGGGGATTCCTGATGCTTTCCCTCTCCCCTTCATCCTCACTCTCGCTGTCTTCCTAAAGTGAGGACCAGGTAAACAAGCCCCTCAATTTCTGTGCATGTGTTTTCATTCCAAGATGAAATCTATAAAAAACAGAGATGAAGTGTGAGCCAAGCTGGACAGATATGGTTGTCTTATAGTTTTCATTCTCAACTTACATATATTCTTTCTGCCTTTGAGATATTTTCCATATATGTGTCATTTGCCAGATTTTGAGCAGGTTGGACTGAGGCACCAGGTAGAAGGAAACGTGCCTGTCTTCTTGCCAGAGCCCGTCACACCTCTGCAAACATTAAACTTGGTCTTTCAGGATGAGTTCTTCCCCACCCATCCCTCACTACTCAGACATTCATTGATACTGACTCAGTGTCTGGCAGTACGTTAGAGGTTGGGGGTAAACCACTAAACAGAAAGACTAAAAAGCCCTGTGCCCCCTGTAGTTCTGTGGCAGAAATCACAAGGTGAGGTGGGTAAACAACAAATACAGAAGTAAAATACGCAGCATGTCAATTGGTGGAAAGTGTGATAAGACCTATCAGGCAGGGCAGGGGTCTGGATTAGGAAAACGATACTTCACAGAGGTGACATCTCAGCCAAGCCCCAAAGGCCCTTTGAGCCAAAACTTCACACAGAGATGTAAGACCCAGTGAAAAAGTAGATGTGAATTAATGACTATGGATGGTTTCCCCATTTGTTTTTATCACTCCAATCACAACCAATGGTAAAACAGCTGTATTTCTCCCAATTTTTCCTCAAGAGAGCAGATTGTGCTTCTACATTTCTCCCTGCTTCTTTTCCCACTGAACTTGCACCATTTGGTTCCTGCTGTCTTAACTGTAGTTTCCGTCATTCCTTTAAATAATATTCACTGATAGTGTGTCAATATTTTAAGGAAGAATTATCGTGCGAGTATAGAAGCCATATCTATGATGTAAACTGCTTTCTCCTGTCTCTCACTCCCCCTACTCTCTCCTTCCCCTCTTCAGGCAAAAACATTCAGAGATTCTAATTCAGTCCCTGAGATTTTTCATTTGAGGCAACACCCGCTCCCCCCCCCCCCCCCCGCCAATTGTGAAGAGATGTGCTCCAGTTATGACAATTCTGATTGCCTGGTTCTCTGATACACACTACCGAAAAATCATATTTCTACTCACTATTAAAAAGTCAAGGCAAGACACAACAAGATGACTCCATGCAATTCTGTATCACAGGTAAAGAAAACCTTGTCGATATGAAATCAGACAGTGTAAAATTCTCTCCCCGAGGACTCTGGCATTATTACATCACCCATCAATCATGGTATTATTTCTCCAACAACTGTATCAGATGCAGCATCCAGATATTGCTATGTCATCTTACCAATTCAACAGGGAAGTCAGTTATTATAAATAATTCCAGGCCCACCAAAATCTAAACTCTTCCAGAAGATTTCCAAGTTCTTGTTTGTTTCCACCAGTTCTTATCAACTCTCAAAATTTCAGGACCTTAGTATTGGTTGAATGAAATTTCACTTAAACATTTATGTGTGACCTGCCCATAAACATAAGAGCAAACTCTATGAAATTGACTTAGGCATACATGAAGAAATGTTATATACCATTTAATAATATACAGTATGATAATAGATTACTGAAGGTATTTACTTTAAATCTGAACTTATCAAAGTTTATTCCCATTTTGTACTTTTCATTTAATGGCAGGCAACAATTGCCTCCAGCCAGATTATGGAACTCTTATAGACAGTGTCTAGGCAGTTTTCCAAGTATCCAGGGTATAAAGATAGATGCATAGACTGAGGGATTGAGCAAAGCCTCTGTCTTCTGATTTTACTGGATTTTTTTTCTTTCTCTCTCTCTCTTTTTTTTTTTTTTTTTTTTGGCAGAGATTTTTGAGTTTTGTTTAATCAGATACTCCCAGTGTGGGTAAAAATTTAAAAAACAAGTTTAATCTTAAGTATAGATACTGGTTGAACATTGAAATTGCTTTTTCTGGCACCATTAGGGAGAAAACATCTCCCCCTGTCTCTTTCTCCTTGCTCTCCTCTCCCTTTCTCCCTCCTCCCCTCTGTCCCCTGACCTGACCTCTCCCTCTCCCTCTCTCTCTCTCTCTCTCTCTCTCTCTCTCTCACACACACACACACACACACACACACACACACACAGACACACACACTAAAAAGTTAACTGAGGGTTTCAATTTCCCTTAACACTTTCTCTTTGTCCCTGTCACTGAGAGACCAAAGCAAGAGATGTGAGGTTCCTATCTTAGCCTATGCAGAAAATGCCCTCAGTACATCCACCTTATGGACCTTATTTATAATCCTCTGTCAATTCGCCCAAAAGTCATGAACTACATAATACTAATTCTTATAGGTTGACATATTTCCCTGATCTTTCATGAGCCACATGGGGAAACAGTTTTCTCCTGATCTGAATGAAGAAGAAAAACAGTGATCCTAATCAACCATTTGCCCTTAGTGGCTTCCCTAAACAAATCTGGGAAAGCGCTTAAAGGCTTGGGAATAACCATGACCCCGCTTGATGCTGATGCACTGTAATAACCCTACCTAATTATACTGATATAAAAACTAATTGGAAAGATAGCAAATGTCAGGGTAAGATGCAAATCGTAGGGTGTTAATTGCTGAACAGGTGCTGGGATAGAATTAAATGAGCATTCTGATTAAAAGAGTGGAGGAAACAAATGTGGACCCCCAATACAAACTTGGCCATGTGACTTCTTCAGCGGTCCATTCCACCAGGGAAAGGTCATGGTGCTGTGACCTCTGTTTTGTGATGGGTGGACCAAGAAAATAATAGTGACCACAGAAGAAAAAACAATCTAGCTGCAATATCAACACGACTTCTAGAACGGACTGCTTAGCTTGAGCCCTGGGGATATACTGTGATTTAAGAGTTCTTAGCTGCAGTGATAAGCTGTGGTAGAATCAAGAAGGCGTAAATGCACACCTCTCCCCAGGCACGAAGCCATTCTCTTCCACTTGAACCAGAAGTTCTCGTCTCCCATGACACCCACCTCCAGGGCTGCCTCAGTGTGCAGTGCTCGTAGGGGCTCACTACACATTTGTGGCTTGACCAAGCACTTGGTTAATGAATGAATCCACAGCATTGCTTGACTTCCTTGGGTTGAGACAGTATGGGAGCAGTGGCATTGGGATGGGGTGTCAGGACATGGAGAATGTTTGGAGGCTCCAGTTGCTGTAAACTAGTTGCTCTTACTGCAATGGTATTTATGGATGCTCTAGAAATCCAAACTTCAAACTACTTTTAGAAAGGAGAGTCCCTCTTCATCCTGTCTGTCAGTGAAGAATGCTTCTTCACAGGCTCCTGGAGCACTGGTCAAGCTCTTAGCCAACCATCACTGAAATTCCTGGCGTGTGGCAAAGCCTGGCCCAGTGGTGGCTGCAGGCTGTGTCCTCCAGGAGGGACGAGCCCCTGAGGGTGGAGGCTATAGAGGGTGCTGGGTGGCAGGACATGGCAGGTCCTTGGCACTAACAACATGGTCCCTTCCCGGCACTAGGACATGCTACTCCACCACCATCAAAAGGAGCCTTTTCCTAAGTCCCTCTAAGCCCGTACATGAGAAGAAACGCTCTGTGTCAAGACTGAATATTTTTTCCAACAGCCTACCACAAATAACCTAAAGGGGAATTACTCCATTTCCAGGGAGGATGCTGTAGCTTACATATCCTTTTCTCCCAAAAGCTTTCAGGTCTTTGAGATTTATGATGCCAGAGCCTGCACCAGCGCAGAGGTGGGGGGCACAGCCCTGCTCTGTTCCACCGGTATTTCCCACTCCACCCTGCTCCAGGATAGAACAGCAGCTCGTTTACTGGGCTCATTCCACATGGGGGCCCCTCGGCCCGGTGTCTGCCAACTGCACATCATTTTGCCTACTTGCATTTGGGTTTGGTGATGTAGATTAGGGGCAGCCGGCCTCAGACAGCAGCAAAGTTAGTTCCTCTAATGCAGACCTGTATCTACTCAAATTAGAGCAAATTGCCAATCAACCCAGTTTGCTTCCTTTTATTTTTTCCCCCTTTGTATTGAATCAGTTTGGCTTCTACTTATATCAGGCAAAAGAAAATAATACAGCAGTTCCATTAGACAATGTTCCAACTCAGCAACCCAGTTTCAAAGCGCAACAGAGGATCTCCCAAATGCTTTCAGAGGGAAATGTGGCTACAGGGGGCATGGGTGAGATTTCACCTTGTTTATTTATGCTTTTATAAGGACACTGAGAATCATAATAAAACAGGATGGGAAAGAGAAAATTTTTGCTCCAGCATGGAGATGGGTGGGTATAACCTCCTGGCTCTCCCCTTTTCTTTGATCTTAAGAAAAGCTCTCTCCCTTTCTCGTTCACTTTCTCTTTAAGGAACAAAAATAAACTGTCTCCTGAGTAATAAAGTCAAGACACTTGCCAGTAAAAATTGGTTAAGGTCATCACTTTGGAAGGTCAAATGAGTTTTAGACAAGATGTCATGTGGGATCACCATTCAGCACATTTAGTTAAATGGTTAAAAATAATAAAAATAATGACAGTAGTGGAGTTACTTAAAAAAAAAAAGGCACAGAAGTCAGAGAGAAAATGAGAGAACCAGATGTCTTGAAGGAATGCTGGGAAACGCTTAAGAGAAAGATTTCTCCCACCCCAAACAAAAGCTTCCCCGAGGATCTTTTGAGACTTGCTGTCAGTATCTGATGTTGATGCAACATCGTATATCTTTTTTGTGTTTTGCTGTGGGGTTTTCTTATTTATTTATTTTATTTTAACAAAGAAGACACAATAGGGAAAACTTTTTTGAAAGGATGGCAATTCAAGTTGACCCCAAAGCGAGCATTTCCCCAGGCCCCTGATGCATCTGCCTTGTCTAAAGATCCAAAAGACACCAGAAGTTATATTGCTCCGATGCCGGATTGGGCTAGAGAGAGAGCAGCCTCGTGCTTCAGCTTTTCTGAAAATGATGCCATCGATTTAAGGGAAGAGAAATACCACAATCTCTCAGGCTCCAAAGGAAGATCGCTGCCTTTTATAAAATAGAGCATGAACAGGTCCAAGCTAAGAGGCTGTTACTGGATGCAAATGAGTTCTCCTGGGATGTCTCTGTGGCTCCAAAAACAAACTCGGAATCCACACGGACATGCAGGCGAGGTTCCAGGTCATGTCACATCCTTCCACAGGGCGAAGTGGGCAGCCAGGCCTGGTGCTTTTTATGATCCATTTGCTTTTCCAGGCCACTGCTCACCCACGGACCCGAAGTCTCTTGTGCCAAGGGATGCTTTAAAACTCCAGTGAGGCCACAGCGAGACTCAAGTTCCAAGTATTGCTCGTTGCCAGTGACAATTAGAACAATCTGAAAGTGTTCCTCCCAGAAAAATACACTCTTTTTTGTTGTAACAGGGGTGTAAACGCCAGCCAATCTCTTTTGGCACCCAGAGCTGTAAGAAGTGCTTTCACTGTGCCACCTCTCGACAAAAACGCCCTCAATGAGCATCCTCTAAGGAGCAGCTTTGAAAAGGGGTTTCGCGTATCAGGTTAATGCATGCACTTGGCACGGCCCAACTTTTGCACCAAGGCTCTGGGGTATGGGGTGATAAGAGCCAGGTTCTGTTTGTTAACGATAAGGCAATTATTTCTTTGGTACTTCATAGGGAAAAAAAATCTTACAGCAAAGATTCAAGCAAGGATCCCTAGGGAGACAACGGAACTCTGTAGGTTGGAAAAGTTTTTTTTTTTTTTTTCCTTCTCCTTCACAGGAGCAAACAAATGGGCCATTGAGAGCAACAGAACAGCTAAGACGAAGTTAGGGACAAACACGTTGGCACTTGGCTCCCACAAAAGTCCTCGATTACCTAGCGAGGGAAGAAGGCCGGTGAAGGGAATGAGAATGAGGAAAAAGGCAAACAGAAAGTGGGAGGAAAGGAAAAAGAGGAAAGCAAGAAAGTGGAAGATCGAGGTGAAAGCAAAGAAGCAAGAAAGAGAACAAAAAAGTAGGGACCGACAAGAAAAAAATGAACACACGATGTCATTAACTGCACCTCCCGTGTTAAGAGAGGGAGACAGCCTGTGAACTTGCATGGGGAAACAGCAGACGCTTGTCCCTGACCCTTAACTGAAATGTAGCATTTTCTTCCATTTTAATCTAGTCAACAAGTCCCAAAGCTATTATAGACCCACAAGAGTCCCTGGACTGTCATTAAGGCCCAGGGAGGGAAAAAAAAAAAAAAAAAAAAAAAAAAACGGTGTGGGGGTGGGGGGCGGAGAGGTAGTTAACCTCTACTTTCTCTCCTTTGCAGGCATAGTATTTCAGGGGAGAGGCACATGTGATTTTTACTTTAGAAAGAAGATACTTCCGGACCCTCCATAGTGGCGCAGTGGGTAAGGATGCAGCACTGCAAGCTAGCCGCAGGCTTACGAGAGCGTTCGATCCCCAGCCCGCACCAGAGGTGACCCCCATGGCACGGCAGACCTCCCCTGACCTGCCCGCTGCTCCCCTCAGCAGTATTTCGTCAGTCAGCCTGTTCTGCTCCCCACTCTGTCTCTGCCCCCTCCATCTCTGGCCTGTATCTCAGTTCTGTATGCATAAAGAAATCTTTGGGGGGAAAAGTTAAAAAAATAGAAAGAAAGGAAGATACTCCCATTTATTCTCCGGGTTTCCTAGTATTCCCTGGAAATCTAACATGCAACAAGTTTAGGCTTCAGGTGCCAGGTAGCTTACAGGAAGGATTTCTTAAGGTCATCACATCTGATTAGCAACTGAGACTTAGTTCCACAACCTTGCAGGCCAAGTCCAGCATGACAATTTTTTTCTGACACAATTTTGCCCAGCTGGTTCTCGCTAAGCTCTGTAAAATTTTACAAAAAATGGCAGTTTGTGGCCCTCCCTGGTGGCGCAGCGGGTTGAGGCACAGCACAAAGAAGTCACTTCCGCATGAGTTCAATGCCCCCCTGCCCCGGAAGAGATCCACATGGCGCGGCAGACCTCTCCTGACCGCCCGCTGCTCCCCTCAGCAGTGTACTTCCTCGATCTGCCTGTTCTGCTCCCTGCTGTCTCTGGTGAATCCTCTCACCCTCTGCATCTCTGGCCTGTACCCCAGTTCTGTACAAATAAATAAATAAATCTCTTTAAAAAAAATGGCAGTTTGTGGCTTCTCAAAGAAGCATCTCACCGAAGCTTCATTTTTAATTTCCTATGAGGGGATAAAAACATGTTAAGAAGACCACGATATTCTACCATAATCAAGACTCTTACAAAATTAACTTCCTGCTCATCCCCCTTGTCCTCAGAATTTTACCACAGAATCCCAGTTCCATGGGACTATAAATCCTGTCATGGAAGGAAGCAGCTTCCAGGAAGCAGTGGGCCTTGGCCCTGTTAACCTGCTAGCCTGGGTAGGGGCAGCTGAACCCATACCCTTGCAGTTTCCCACCATGCATCATGGGTCAGCCTCATCCAGGGGTACTGTTGCTTCAAAGCATGGGGGTGGGGTGGCTTCTTAAAAAAAACAGAGCCTGCACACTACATCCTCTTTAGGAAAGATTCACTTCTACCCTGTAAGGAGTGTTCAGAGAAATCCAAAAGGCATAGGCAGGTGCTGAGCATGAGGCGTTGCAGACACAGGCACACAGGGTGGAGATAGGTGTTGAGCAAGATGCACCCCAACCTAAACCATGCACACAGGCTTACCCACAGCCTGGTTAATTTGCTCCCTGTCTCTGTGATAGGAATTAGACAATTGCTTTAAAAATGCAGAAGCCACCGTAAAAATAGAAAATTATTGCTTCCTGTCATGACCAAATATTAAACACAGTGCACACCTAATGGCTCTATCCCTCCCCAGGGAAGAAGCTTTATGAACAATAAAATCCCAGCAGAATTCCACTGTTTGGGTTTGGAGGTCTCATTATGGGCTCGCTGATCCAATACAATTTACAAGCTCAATGGACTCCACTCAAAGTGAAAACCGCCAACCCGGACTTATAAACAGAACACCTACAGTGAAACCAGCATTTCATTCTTCATCAGGGAATGAAAAAAAGAAAAGATGGAGAAGAAAGGTATTAGGGTTGCTCACAGAAATAGTTCTCACTGCCTTTATTAGAGTCAAAGTGAGATATCCCACTAGCAAGGCAAGGCAAGGAGGAGAAAAGGAGGGAGATCCGAAAACCATGGGCAGGAGGGAAAACGAACCAAGGGAAAGGGGGCAGTGGAGACAAACAGTGGGGTACAAAGGAAATGAGGGGAGCAGAGGAGGATTTTAAATCTGCCTCTCCTTTATCTACACAGGTCAACTCAACGTGACATCAAATTTTCGAAGTTGGAATTTTTTTTAAGTTCACTAAATTACCCAGATATATGTCTCAATGGTGGTTATCCTTCATCTTGCAACTCAACATCTGGATGATAAAATGCATTAGCCACTCTGCATTTACTTGGGCAAGCATCAAGTGGACTGTTAGCGTTAAATCGAAGTTAAGTCTGGCTCTTGTTCAAACGTCAGCCAGGACCAAGCAGGGAGAGTGGAGCTTCCCCTCTACCTTTAACTCTGTGCAATTTATCACTCAAGCCTAAACAATTCCACATGTTTGAAGAAAAGGACTTCGGGAATGCTGAACAAAGGCTTCCAGGCAAGGCGGAATGAAATTGAACAGGAGAGGGACAGTAGACACTGAGCAAAGCAATCCAGGGGAGGCGACATGTCCATAAAACCAGGTCTAGACAGAGCATGAGACCAAGGCACTGAGAGGTGACAAAAAGGAGAAAGAGGAAACAAATGCCGAGGAGGAGTCTGGGTGGAGAAATGGCAAAGACATGGGGGGTGGGACATGATGATGGTTCCCAATAACGCTTCCCACTTGCTTCTCAGCCTCCTAAAGGGTCTCCGAAGTGCGAATCAATTTCCACGTGGACCAGGTGACGAAAAGACACACATGAAGGTAGGGAAAAGCACTAGAAGGAAGGAGTCCGAGCACGTGCTAATAGGCTACTGAGCCATGATGGCGCAGGGCTCCCTCGCACGGCATCGCTCTCCCTTCCCTGGGCTGTGTCTGTCCTTCCCTGCATTTCAGGTCAGACACTGGGATTCAGGTGGAGTTGCGAAGTAAAATTCAGGATGCCTCATTAGTTTTGAATGTTGGACAAACAAAATAATTTCTAGTACAAGTATATACCAAATATGGTAAGGGAAAGGCTAATGCAGAAAAAGCAGTCATGGCTTATCTGAAATTCAGATTTATCTCTGAAACATAATTTAAAAAAAAAAATCGTTGTCGTTTACCTGACATTTCCATTTGCATGGGTTTTCTAAATTTGTATTTGTTAAATGTGACAACTTCAGTGTCAATGAGAGGGAGGAAGTGAATGAATGGCAGAGGAGTAGTCAAACCCAGTTCTAATGTCAGATTTTACTACAGTCATTATCATAGTACATGATTAATAGCCACTTCAAGTACTAAACCCACGTGTCATTAAAATATGTCGTATGTACAACCTTGCTCCTTCTGATGCAAGAAAAAGCCTTTTGCACAGTAGAAACTGGCTAGATGAGAAATTCATGATAATAGTGAAGTACAATGCACAGTGTTTCAGGACTCCTCCAAATCATCAGTCTGGTCAGAAGTTTTGCAGTTCAGAACAACACATACCCTGAGATTGTCACTGTTCCTGCCCCCTCCTTGCGGAGACCACCTCACTTCATCATGGGAGCCAAAGTTCTTGTCTCTATTCCCAACTGAGTCTTTGACCTGCTTGCTCCATGGCTAGCTGCTCTTCCATTGGGTTTGCTTATCTGAAACCTGGGATGACCGCCCCCATTGCACGCCCACAGGAGCAGCTAAAGAAGTCATGTGGATAGCTTTAAATTAATCAGGAAAATGCCTTGCACATTTGAACTGGACCCAACACACACACACACCAAAAAAAGTTCATTCTTTGTCCCTTTGTCTCCATAGATACATACCTACCTACCTACCTTGAAGGCTTCACGGAGGGGCTAGATGTGAATAACAGCATTTGGAGGTAGAATGGTACAATCATGCTGAATGCACCACCATTTTGTGAGTTCTCTAGTCCTGAGATCGTTTGGGCCTTAAAATATGGAGGTGTTAACCCCAAAGTGCTGGCCTGAATCCAATGGCTCCCACTCCTGCACATTCTTCTATCCCTGCCATTGTATCAGTGGGATTAAGAACTTTGCCCTTATTTCCTTCTCCAAAGCTCCTGCTATATGGGAGCAGCTGCAGTGTTTCTCATCATCTCCGGCTCCTAGGTGGTCTTCAGAGGGCTGGGAAAGTTTGCTTTCCCTGGAAACTTTGGGTTTCAAGCAAAACTTCCTGAAGAACAATTCCGGAATTAGTTTCCCAATCCCGTTGTTGAAATGATGACTCCGTGTAGTCTTGGGCCTGGCCTGCCTGGCCTGCTTGAACCCCCTTGTCACTCAACCAAACATTGAGTTGACTGATCAAATGCCGCCTCCAAATGCAACACTAGGTCAATGTAAAGAACAGAGTAGAGCAAAGAACAATTTTCACAAGATTTCAATCAACAAATAATCTAGTTGGGTCCAAATGGTAGAACTCTAAATCCACATCCTCTGTGGGTATGTGGCCTATTTCCCAGCCTCTAGCTTGTTTACCTCATGACTGGGTCTAAAACAAGCCCAGAAGAGCTTATCTCGCCCTAATTTGCTCAAGAGTAAAAGAAAGAAAGTAGCTGAACATTCTATAAGAGTCTCATTGAGTGACTGTGTCATCGTACAGTCTTCCCCGAGCTTCCAGTCTTTGTTCCCCAAAAAGCCAGTTACACAAATTTGTAAAGATATAACTTCCCTAGAAGCCCGCCATTTCTTATTTCCAGCACAGAATACTGTTCTTCTACACCTTTTGACTCATCCACTTCCTGGAAATTCTGCTATTTAATTGCATCACCATTTTATAAAGAAGCAATAATTTGAAGCAGATCATATACCAAATTTTCTATTCTGAATAACCCCAGATACCCAGTTGGCCCTCTGATTTCTTTAGGAATAGATTCAGGGGGACCTACGGAAGCACTAAGCATGAAACAATGCAAGTAAAGGGGAACTGGTTTTGATGTCTCCCGTTTCTGAACAATTGCTAGTAAAAGACTTGGATTCTGGCCTCGGAGTTTCTGCTTTCTCACAAACATCCAGGCTACTAAAAAATTCACAGATTGCCAGATGGTACAACAGCAGTTCTTTGCAAAGGATCTGAGCTTTCCAGTGAACAAAGGACGGAGCTCATGGGGACAAGTGGCAACATCAGCAAAAGCTTTGGAGTGGTGGGTGGACTGGGGGAAGGGCATGGGGTGTGGAGAGGTGAGAAAAGGGGCCTTCCACACCTGTGAAGGTTATAGGGCAGGGAACATTTGACCCTTGGCCACTGCTGGTGGTGGAAGGGGATGTGCCCAGAAGAAGTTGAAAGAAACAAAGTCAGAAATGAAGATGCTATTAGAGGAAGTCACAAAAATTGAATCTCTGCCCAACATCCCCATTCTGTCAGTGAGAGGTGATAGAAATAATGCCCAAACTTTGGCAAATAAACTAACAAATTCCCAAAGACATAAAAAGGAAAGCACTCATAAACAATAGTCATATTTTCCTGTAAGTCCCCCTATTTCCACTCTCCATTTTCCAATTCTTTACTTTACAACTCAGAATCCACTGTTCTCTTCCCATTGCCAACAAAATAATGCCAACTATTTTTTAACACGTTTAGAATGTTTTCCAAAAATCTGTAACCAAATAATCTTTTTTAAAAGATTTATTTATTTATGCATACAAAAACTGGGGTACAGGCCAGAGGTGTGGAGTGTGAAAAGACTCACCAGACAGAGTGAGGAGCAGAACAGGCAGATCAACTGAAGTAGACTGCTGAGAGGAGCAACACGTGAGACACGAGAGGTCTGTTGAGGTCTGTTGTGCCATGTGGGTCAGCTCCCTGGCTGCAGGAGGTCAAACTCGTGTTGCAGTGGCTACAGATAGCTTCAACGTGCTGAGCTTTAATCACTTGTGCCACCAGAAAGGGGGCTGTACCCAAATAACCTTTCCAACTTCTCTTCCTGTCCCCCTTCACATGTATCCACGCTGATCTAAAACTATGAGCAGATGTAAGAGCTTCGCTCCTTTCCACGTGCCTTTTCCTATACATGTTCCTCCCAACTCCTTTAGCTTTAACTGCAGTGTCCTGCCGACCCAAAACTCATTCCTCTACTTCAGATCTTCTATAATTTTTATCTCTGCCTCTTTTATGACACTTTCACACTCTACGTGGTGTCCCAGTTACTTCTGTATACACCATGGTGTTTTCATCTAAACTATAAGCCCCTGACGGGAAAGCTTTGTGTCTATTCAGTCTTACTATCCCTAAGGGCACCTTGCGAAGTCTATGATATAATATTTACTGGATGCCTTGCAATGCTACAGATCTTCTTTTGGCATTGTTTTGTACCTATCTGCCACTGGAGGATAAGATTACTAAGCAGTTGTCAAATACAAGTGCTTACAGGAAAAGTTTTATTTGTCGTGGCAAAGGGCTCAATCATCCAAAGTCTATGACAGCTGGCACTCAGGGATTAATCTGTCACCTATGTTTACTGCTGCGGGTCTCTAGTACCCAAGTCAATGAACAGACACTGTGGGAGGCACTGGGGAAAACTGCTACATGTTTAAAAGCATAGAAACATAAGTATATTTGATACATCTATGTAGAGAGGTATTATTATTAATATCATAACCAAACTAATAAACATTAGAGAAGGCTTAAGTGACAAATGGTGTCTGACAGCCAAGAGTAGTCGGAAAGATATGGCAAGTCCAAGTAGGAAAAAACACCATTCACTCACCTTAACAAGAGAAAGCATAGGTGACCGATGTCAAATGAAAAGCCTTTGGCTACAAGAATTTGTATCTTGGAGGAAGTAGACTCTGAAGTAGGTCTTAAAAAAAGGGCTAGGGGCCCTCCCTGGTGGCACAGCAGGTTAAAGCACAGCACTAAGAAGCTAAAGCCACTCCAGCATGAGTTCGATTCCCACCAGCCCCAGAGGTGACCACATGGCATGGCAGACCTCTCCTGACCCGCCCACTGCTCCCCTCAGCAGCGTACTTCATCGATCTGCCTGTTCTGCTCCCCACTCTGTCTCTGGTGAATCCTCTCATTGCCCCTGCACCTCTGACCTGTACCCCAGTTCTGTGTGCACAAATAAATAAATCTTTTTTTAAAAAAAAAAAAAAGAAAGAAAGAAGGGCTAGCATTTAAATTAGCAGAGAGTTTGAGGTGGATTTGAGGATGGCAGAGAAGTTGTGTGTGCAAAAGGAGGAAATATTTAAAGTCTATTTGATGAAACAAACATTTTGATTCCATTTTCAATGATGGAGAAAGGAATAAAGAGACTAGAAAGTTGGGCCTTATCTACCATCCTCTTAATCTTCAGAGCACTTTTCGGTTTGTAAATATATATTTCTTTATGTGGTTATTTAAGCTGTCAGAGCCATGAGCGTAGGAACTATGCCTACTATTCCCTAGTGGTCTCTTGGTGCCAGAAGTTCACAAATATTTGCTTAATAACTGAACAACAGAAAATATTGCTACATGAATGGATGATGGATTGAACCAATGTAGAGATGACAGAGCCAGTTTATGTCAAATCCTAAAGCTCTTCTGCAAGTCCAGAAAGATTGGCCAGACAAGCAGAATATGTACAATTCTTACAGACTGACCCAACTACAGAAATGAACACCGTTTTTCAGTACCGTTTCTTTCCTCATTAGGAGCAGAGTGACTTTTTCAAAAGAAATTTTCCTTTTTACTTCTTGGTTCAGACGATCTCCTGGAGAAATGTTTCAATGCAACGAGATATTTTTTCTACACCTGCAAGTAGTAGACTCTCTTTTCTCCCTTGTCTCCTTAAAAATGGCCAAGAAACTAGCAAAGGCCTTACCAGAAGACATGAAAAAAATGATGCATTCACTTTGGGTAGATGATCTGTTTGGGTTATTTTAGTTAGAAAATCTCAACCCTCCCTAAGGGAATGGAATTTTCACTAAAAAAAAAAAAAATAGCTCGGTGTCAGACTTTTGTAGACTCTTCATAGGGACCAGGCTCCCCTACATTGGTGATGGGGAGTCTGACCAGAGAAGGCATATATTCATAGCTCCTGTAAATCATTGATGAGCAAGGAAGATGCATTAGCATGCCTGACACCCAAAACTGAATTTAGAGCTGGAAGATAATGTCGAGGTTGTCATTAACTCAAGATACTTTCTATTACACACAGGGAAACTGAGTCTCAGAGAGGCCAGACCTCTGCTAACATTTGACATCTAGCTGGTGAAAGGTCTGGGGCCAGAAGCATGTTTCCTGACCGTTCCAGGGCCATTTCTGCTACATTGTGCTGCCTCTTAGTCACACCAGGGGCTGATAGTCTGTCAAACCTGCCACACTTGAATGTGACATATAATTGCAGGATAAATGATACCCCACTTCCTACAGAACAGGTCCCCACCCTACGATTCCTATCAGTTCTTCCAGACTATGCTCACAAGACCTCCCCCTTCTTTATTTAATAAGTCCGAGTTCTCCAAAGTATTACCTTCCACTATGCCAAAATCTTTTTCTCTGTAACTTTCACCCATGGCCTGCACTCTAATTGTACTACTGAAGCAGGCTGTGATCTTGGCGAGTTATCTGACTCCTTAAAACTAATGTTTTCTTGGCCCTCCCTGGTGGCGCAGCAGGTTAAAGCACCACACTAAGAAGCTAAAAGCCACTTCTGCATGAGTTCAATTCCCACCTGCCCCAAAGGTGACCACATAGCTTGGCAGACCTCTCCTGACCCGCCCGCTGCTCCCCTCAGCAGTGTACTTCATCGGTCTCTGTTCTGCTCCCCACTCTGTCTCGGGTGAAGCCTCTTGCCGCCCCTGAGCTTCTGGACTGTACCCCAGTTCTGTATGCACAAATAAATAAATCTTTAAAAAAAATCTTTAATGTTTTCTTCTATAAAATTGAGACTTTTCTCAACCACTGAAGATTAATTAAGCTGATTTAATGAACACAAATTGCTTAGCACAATGCCCAGCACAAAATAAGTGCCAACTAAATGCTAGAGAAGTGTTGGATGTTGGTCTTATTCATCCTTCTCAGAGCCAGAATTCTTCACTCGATGTCAGTAATGACATATCTGGTTTATCCATTTCTGGGGAATATCCTGAAAGCTGTTTTGAGTAGCCTAGCATTGTAAGAATTTGCTAGACTTTGTGGATATAAATCGAATGAAAAGCCCAATTCCAACTGCTATCCAAATACCGCTTCTATGTCGACACCACTGAGGTTAAAAGCAGACTCTACGCCACAAATCAAGATAGATTAGCATGGAATTTGTTGGATGAATTCACAAGAAGAAAACCCCATCATTCAGGATTAATGAAATACCCTCTGGCACATGTGGAGGTGAGTAACAACTCTGCTCCCCACAGTTACTCTGTGAAAGTTGCCATCATATTGATGACACTTTCCTGGAGTGAAATGATACATCTGAGCAAGGAATAACAAGTACCGTGGGAAGGAAAGAGGATACAAGCACATGTTACAATGGAATAAGGTAGTCAGTGAGGTTGAGGGAAGTGGGAACAGGATGCATCAGATGACGGTGGGATGCAAGCAGGAAGCCTGGACAAAGGGCAGAGCAACAGGTGAAAATTCCAGCAAGATGGCGGAAGGGGAAGATTTCATTTAAAAATATGTGAGCCAGGGCCCCCCTGGTGGCACAAGGGGTTAAAGAACAGCACTAAGAAGCTTAAGCCACTTCCACATGAGTTCGATCCCCGCCTACCCCAGAGGAGATCCACATGGCGCAGCAGACCTCTCCTGACCCGCCCGCTGCTCCCCTCAGCAGTGTACTTCCTCAACCTGCCTGTTCTGCTCCCAAATCTGTCTCTGGTGAAGCCTCTCACCTTCCACCCCGCACCTCTGGCTTGTACCCCAGTTCTTGTATGCATAAATAAATCTTTAAAAAAAAATTTGCACCATCCCCAGGAGAATGGCAACTTTCCAAAAAAGAAGAAATAGCAAGTGTTGGTGTTGATGTACAGAAATCAGAATCTTTGTGCACTGTTGCTGGGGATGTAAAAAGGTCCAGCCACAGTGAACATGGTATGGGGGTTCCTCAAACTACTGTGTCATCCAGCAACTCCACTTCTGGGTATAGACACAAAAGAACTGAAAGCAGAGACATGAAGAAATCTTTCTACGCCATGTTGATAGAATGACTATTCACAATAGTCAAAAGATCAAAGCAACCCAAGTATCCATGGACAAATAACGGTAAATAAATGTCGTGTCATGGAATATTATTCCACTAAAAAAAGGAAAGGAATCCTAGCATGTGCAACGTGGAGGCACTTCAGGTCTATGTTAAATCAAGTAAACCAGACATAAAAGCACAAATGCAATATTACATAAGGCACCTAGAGGAACTAATTCACAGAAACAGAAAATAGAATGGTGATTGCCAGGGTCGGGGGTGGGGGGAGGGTGGAACAGAAGTTGCTATTTAATGAGGACAAAGTGCCAGTTTTGCAAAAGTGATAAAGATGATAGCTTTTACGCTATGTGTATCTTGCCACAGTTAAATTTTAACAGAAAGGGAAGATACTATCAGGAAAACCCTTCATGGACAACTAGAATCAGATATTTTTGAGTAACCCTTTTAAATGAGGGTCACTCTACTATTTGTTTGGCTTCTTAAAAAAGAAAATAAACAAAAGCACAGCAACATTTAAATGGTTCTTCTGGGAGTAGAGTTCAGAAAAGAGAAGACCAAGGTCCCAAGACATGTTATTGCTGCGTTTTGCCAGAATATGTCTGTTTTGGTTATTTATAGTCCACATAAGTGAAACCACCTGATAGCATTGCCTTTCACTTTCTGACTTATTTCACTTAGTCCAATCACTTCAAAGTCTATCCAGTTTTTCCCAAAAGGCACTAGCTCATCTTTTTAAATAGCTAAGTAGTGTTCCACTGAGAATGTATTCCACTGTTTCCTAGTCTAGCCTTCTGTCATTGGGCACTTCGGTAGGTTCCAGACTTGGGGGTAGTAGCTACTGCTTCTGAGATCCTAGCAATGCAGAAATCCTGTTGTATTAGTGTCTTCATGTTTTGACTAAACACATAGCAGGGGTGTCTCTGGACAAAAGACTGGAGCATTTGACACATGAGAAATAACTCGGAGCTACCTGCATCTTTAGTAAAAAAATATGCTACCTGCATGCAAGTCATCAAAAATTGCCTATACAGATTCAAAAGGAAAATGTACCCCTTCCACCAATTTGACATTTTCTGTGGTCACAAGAACAGGAACAGTAAGGATTCTATTTTTTTCCTCCACATCTTCCCAAGGACCATCAGATTATCCTCAGACCCAGAGATTCAGTAGCTATTCAGAAGAAGCTTCCAGATAAAGAAGGGAGTCTTAAAAGACTCGAGCACAGTCCCTGGAAAGCAAGATTGAAGTTGAGCTTCCCTCCGAAACCACAAAATATAAATCAGTTTGGGCCTTTTTATTTCCATAAACAAGTCTTTACAGACTAGATTAGGCTGAAGACAATAAGGATTATGCTTTTATTGTTGTTCTGTGCTGTTTTGTTCTTTTCTTTTGTTTTTGTTTTTCAGATCAGGACTTTGGAATTTTGCACTAAAAATTAATAAACCTACTCCCACTCTATAGACACCACACATCTGTCCACAGAAGGATCTGTTGGAAGCCTATGATTCAGCAGCTGTCTTCCTGGGCTGTGTGCTGGCCTGGCTTTTTGGAGAGGGGTGTGTTGCTGCCCAAAAATTCACAAAAACAACAAGAAATCAAAACTAAATTTATGTCTAGAGAGATGGAGGCAGGGAGTAATTAGCAGGGAAAAAAGTCCCAGTCTGGGGTTCAGACTTAGGAAATAGAGAACAAAGTCCCAGTGGGAGATGCCCTATTGTAAAAACCAATGGTTTTCAATTAAGGACCCACAAGGCAATAAAAGGTATTTTTCATATTTCAAGCAGCCTATTGGAAACTGAATATCTGCCCAGGATGTGGTCACATGGGCTAAATGAAAAGTCAAGTTGTTTCATGTTTGAGCTGGAAGTTTATTAAGTCAGTGTGGCAACACTGAGCGTCTCGTCCGGATCAAAAATTCTGGCCATTGATGAGATCAAGGGCACCTCTGGGATGAGATTTCCTTCCTACTCTGTTATATGTCTTTAGTTAAGAAAACTAGAATTACAGATGAATTATTGCATATTAGTTACAGGTTGGCAGGCAAAATCTTGCAAAATGCTCAATTCACCAAGAAAAAAATAAAAGGGGTCCATGGCATGAAGAAGTTTGGGAGCCACCCTGGGGCGTCCCCCCACCCCCTCCATCCAATGTGCAGAGTTCCAAGGGAATAAACAGGCTTCTCTGGAGCCAGAGTGGAACGTGCCTCTTGTGTGAGAAAACTCAAAGAGAGACGGTGTAAATTAACTGCATCTGGTTAGATGGAGAGAGACGGGGGAGGAGATAATTAGTTGGCATTAGAGGAACAAGGGCAGAGAAGAGTTCTATATTTACTCAGAGGAAATCCAAAATAGACTACTTTGCACCGGTTTGGTGTCGTGGGGGATTTTGACATCTCCAAGTCAGCAGACATTGAAGCCAGAGACAGGACCTCTGGATGGCACAATCCATCCATCCCCCTCCCAGAAAAGGAAGCCTGACTTCATCCCTTTTCATTTCCATAAATGAAAGTAATGAGGTAGTGAAGGTACAACCCAAAAGACATTCAGAAGCAGTAAGACAAGGCTTAAGTGAGGGAATGATATCTTCAAACAAAAGTCCTGCAATGAGTCAGCTGAACAATGCATCTGTTTATAATAATGGGTTCTCTTAAAACCTGATATCAGTCAATTCACAGTACCCTTCGGTATGTATGTTTCCATGTGTAGACACATAACATTTCGGAAGTAACACATATTTCAAGTGATGCAGAGACATCACGGGGCTGTTTTATTGTGCACAGGATAGTAAAAATAAATGCCACGGTCACATAAAGCTCCATAATATGCAGCCAAGATCCAATTTCCACCTTCTCAAAAGAATCTAAGGCATTTCAACACAAACAGGGAAATCTAATAGGGAAATCTTTTTTCTCCTAGAGGAAGACTATGTTCTTCAGTAATATGTATATTACATAGGAAGAAAACATACAATACCCTGCTTTATCCATGAGTACAAGTTACATGCAGCTTTATTGAGTAAATACTTCTGGATGCAGAGGCATTATCATGTAAGGGGCAGTTAGCATTCACAGGTTTGCAAACATTTCCAAAGGTGGTTTATGGGGTGTTTATTACAAGAAAAGATGTAACAATCATGTGGTTAGAGGCTCCGTCATAAAGGAGAAGCTCAAGTTAGTGAAAAGGTTAGGTGAAGATAGTGAGCTCAGTCTGCACACTGGAAAGGACTAGATCTGCCTCTAGGCTGCTCTCATGGGTTTCAAATCCCCACACACACACACTCCCCAAATCCAGAGGGCATTCTGGGAAGTTGGAGAATGATGCGATACGAAATCAGCACAGCCAGTTTCTCTAGGTTAGCAGGGGGAGGAAGGCAGAGGGGTGTGTGCCTACAAGCAAGGACAATTGTGTCCTCGTGCCAGCTCAGCTCCACCAGCTGTAAGTCACATCACATTCCCAGGACCAGTCTGCCTATCAAATGAGGAAGACAACTGACCGCAAAGAGTTCTTACCACCCTTTCATTTGAAACATCTGCATACTTTCAGAAAAGCCAAAGAAATTCTCGGTAGCTCCCTAAAATGGGTCTCATCAAACTCCTAAGAGGACAAAGGCACCACACACATTCAGCAAACATTTTACATTTGGTCATTATGCTCTTCCAAGCGCTTGGTGGAGGCTGCATCGTCACCATGGGTAGCCGAGCAGCTTTCTGAAACCTGCAGCAGCAGGCAACATCCTCCATCCACCAGTACACCAGGAAGAACAGAGATGTTGAGGGCTTTGTTCAAGGTCAGAAGCTAAAACAGGATCAGAATTCCAGCCTCTTCATTCCTAAGGCTATGCTATACTTTCCAAGAAGAAACCAAGCTGGCTTTCTGGGAAGAATGCCAGAGCTTCCATTCTCCCAACTGAGAATTCACTGGAATATTGGAATAACAACTTTGGAGACTGTGGTCTCTCCGATCCATTTCAGGACCTGACTAGAAACATGAAAACCCAAAGAAAGAAGCAATAGGGAATTATTCCGTTTTTTAACGAAAGAGAAAAAATTAGAGGTGGGAATTTGGGATTTCTTAAAAATTACATGATTGCTGGAAGTTAATTTGGTATTTCTTCATTGGTTTGTAAGTTCTGTTTCCAATCACAAAAACAGACAGCTAAAGATGCCTAAATCACATTTCAATGAATTAGCAGCATGTCCCAAAGAATCTTTCCCACTCTGAGTATAACAGAGAACCCAGAATGCAATCCTCTGCGGTAGAAAAGAATCTCTCCCAGTGCAACAGAGAGCTTGCCTTCATCCCCTAGCCCATCATATAAATTGATAGTCTTCAAGTCCAATAGCAATCACTAAAAATGATAAAGGGATCGCTGCTTAACTTGGAGTAACCTGTTCTGCTGGGAAACTGAGTAGAGCCCTACCCACCAGACAGGAAAGACAGTATCTTTTACCATCCATGCAGTCCTTACCAGGCTGAGGTTAACACACCTGGAAATGAATCCTGTCATAGATTTAGCGACTCAGGCTCAAAAAAGAGGGACTCTGATTTCTTTCAAGGTGACCAGAACAAGAAAGTATAAGATTGACAATAAGATAAAGTCAACCAAATAGCCAAACCCATGCCATCGCCACTCAGAGTTGAATTTCATCAAGGAAAGAAACCAGAAACATGTTTTCAAAACCAATTTTCCCCCTACCTGTCGATGATGACAGGGTCTGAAGGAGTCTCATTTCGGTTTCCACAACTTTTCTTTTCGCAACATCGACTGTAGATTGGGAAGGAACCAAAAGAATAACAGAAATTTGTTAAAAATCGAGCTAATACAATGCCCATAACAAATGTAAGAACATTCATAAAAAACAAATATTCTATAGGTAGCCTCTTAACTATCAGCTGTTTGAGAACAGAAGTTAGGGCCATATTTAAGAACAATACTGAACCTCAAGGTGAGCAATACTCATTCAAACTCTCATTCCATGACTTATAAACTGGTATTTTATAAATTGGTAATTCTCAGGAAATTATAACTGGGTAATTCCCAGAAAATCACAGAGCCACACTTTTTACCTTAATCACAGACAGTTGGATATCAAAGTCTATAATTTCACTTCATCCCGCCTACTGATTGATTTTGTGAGTGTATATTTTAGGTCTCTATACCCCAATAAATATTTGAAGAGAGGAACATATATAAAATAGAACCCCCAGGCAGCTCCCTGGATTAGTATAAACCGTATTTACATAACACCTTTTTCAGAAAGCTCAAAGCACTTTATAAACATTCATTCATCATTTTCTAAAGATGGAGAAAGAAGAAAAGAACTATGATGTACATTGTATTATATCAATAGGAAGGAATGACGTAGGGAGCTGTCAACCCTATCACCAATCATTTTCACCAAGTCCAGAACAGAAAGATGACCCAACATGTAAGCCCCAGTCCTAAATGTCTGCTTCCCAAGATCATCATGCAGTAAAGTGCTGGGTACTTTGTGCTCCAAATATGCTTGTGGAATTGTCTGAAGGGAAGAGAAAAAAAGGCTCTCCTAGAGCCTAGAACAATAACAACAGAAAGGAAGGACACAGAAGGACCTAAGCAGAGAGCAAAACATTCCAATCTGCAGGTAGTTGAAAGGTGAAAACCTCCAGTTGCAAGACAAATCCGAGGGACGTAATATACAGCATGATGATTATAATTAATACTGCTGTTCATATGTAGGAAAGTTGATAGAAGAGTAGATTGTAAGGGTCCTAATTATTGTAAGGGAACAAATTACTGTGTTTTCTTTTCACTGTACCTTTTGAGATAATGGACGCTAACTAATTATTATGGTAATCATTTCATAAAATACGTAAATCAAGTTATTATGCCATGCACCTTACATTTGTACAATGGTGTCTGACAATTCTATTGCAATAAGTGAGGGAAAGCTACATGCCCAAAAAATGTTAGTAGACTCTAAGTAATCAAAATATATGAATGAAGTAAAAAACACTCCCATCCAAAGAAACTAAAAAACACTCCCATCCAAAGATACCTGCAAGAAACATCTAGATGGTTGTGAAAAAGAGAAAGGAAATTCGGGGGCTAGGAAGTGGCAGCAGTCACTTTCCTTGTTGTCCACCTGTCACCCTGTCAGGACCACAACTTCTGAATACCGCTCATCTGGGTGCAACAACATGGCCCACCAAAAACTAGCAGATTGAAAATGTAGCCTTGATTTGGCTTACAGGAAGAACCTACCATCCATAGTATTTGGAAAATATGTCTCATAAATGTCATCAATGACCAAAATACATGTAAATACAGCCCTTCCCTGATAGTCTCTAGAGTTAGGACAATCCAGCACAAAAGGAACATTTCTAGAAGAAAAACAGGCCTCTAACATCTGACCCATCGCTCTCACTAACTAGCAGCCGAATGTCCTCAGATCTCTTGAATCCCTGGCTTTGCTTTCCTTCTATGTAAAATTTAAATGTGGCTCTAGATCATGTCTATAGCCCTGCTAGGATTAAAAAGTACATGGGACTGTGAGGTTCCCTAAGCACCCCTTAAAAGTGATGACAGGTGGCCTTCCCTGGTGGCACAGCGGGTTAAAGCACAGCACTGAGAATCTAAAGCCGCTTTCGCATGAGTTCGATTCCCGCCTGCCCCGGAGGTGACCACATGGCGTGGCAGACCTCTCCTGACCCGCCCGCTGCTCCCCTCAGCAGTGTACTTCGTCGATCTGCCTGTTCTGCTCCCCACTCTGTCTCTGGTGAAGCCTCTCACCTCCCCTGAGCCTCTGGCCTGTACCCCAGTTCTGTATGCATAAATAAATAAATATTTTAAAAAAAAAGTGATGACAGGTAAGGAAAGAAGTCACGTGACAGCACAGACCCAAAGGCCGGACAACAACTGGTCACAGGTTTCTTTCATGGTACTCTGCTGTCCACCTGCCCTCTCAGACCTCCCACAGAATCACAGGCCAATATTATTTAAAACTTTTAAAACCTTCATCTCTCTCCTGCAGGGACTTGTGTATTATTCAGTGAACAATTCTACCATTCTCAAAAAGTAAAATTTACTCCAGAGAAGCTAAAGAATTTTCACCAGATGGGCACAATGAGGTTTTAAGAAATGTAATCAAATTAGTAGGAAGCAAAAGGAAAATTGTCTCAATTTTTTAACACCTGAGTTTGCCACTGGGAATTTCTGAAGTAATATTTTGCCTTTGAAATTATATTAGGTCTTAACTTTTAAAATTTCTATCCACCCCAAGATTAACACCAATAAAAATGCTGGCCAGCTGCTCTTCCACCTTCTAAAGCCCTTGTCTCTCTTTCCCAACCCTCCACCCCCACCCACTTCATCTGCCTCGGCTCCTGTTTCTGTTGCTTACTTCAGCAAAATACCTCTGCTGGTCAAGCAAGGTTTTCTTCTTAGCAACACAATTACAAAAACCCGGTAAGTGCTAGTTACCTAAAGGCCTTCAAACTCAACTCTCCTGGACACCACCAGCACGTCCACCTAACCCCAAATATGTGCAATGTTGGGTACAATTCAGTTACAAGAGCACACACTGTCAGACTGTGCCAATCGGTTTGGTTTGAGTAGGAATAATTCTGAAGAGACTGAGTAAGTTTGCAAAATTGCTTAGCTGAATTCAGCTGCTTTCCATGGGGATTTTCTCTGGAGGAAAAGAAAAACAGATAAAAATGTAAGCCTGGTGCCAGCACAATACAACGTGGGGAATCGACTCAGGGAAGGAAATGTTATTCAAGGAAAAATGCAGAGAAACTAGGGCTCCATCTCCATTGTTCGACAACAACTTGCTTAAGTATAATCTCTCTGTGGACGGTCAGTGCAGAAAAGATGTAAGTATACAAATAACTGGAGTTGGTGGTTTTGCACTGTTTGAGCACTTCTAAAGATTTCTTTGAGTCAAAGCTAATTTTTTCTTTCTTTCTTTTCTCATCAAGTTGTCCTAGTTAGTATTTATTGGTTTCCTAAATAGTACTCAGTCCTATGCCAGCAACGTGAGCATTAGCAAAGGGAAATAGAAGGGGAAGACATTCATGAACCCAGATGCCAAGCCAGCACTCTGGAGTCAGGTATGTCGGTGGGTGACACAAAGGAAAGGGGTCCCTGAATTATTCTGACAGCAAACTCACTTCTCTCTCCCCTTTCTGTGTGGAGAAAGCCTGCGTAACCAATTTCAGGTTTAGCTAGTCTAGTTAAAAGACTTGTTAGGGTCATTTTCCAACAAACAACTCTGAAGTTTTTGACAAGTGTTTTTACAATGGAATAGGACTTTAAAATGGGAAATTAAACAAAGAGAAGAGGAAATGGAAGTTGGTACTGGTTAGCACTGTATTCTCAACTCCCACAGAGAGATTCAGAAGTGCCTTTTTACCTAATGAATGAAAATGAAACCTCTTCCTCTGCTCTTGCTTGGCTTAGTCAGGTTTGTTTTATTTTTGTACATATTTAAAGAAACTTCTGCCTCAATTTGCATACGGTTCTCTTTTGCCCTTCCCATCTCCACATGGAGTCTTTGAAGAGGGAAACAAAAATAAATAAATAAAACAAGTTGGGGGGGGGGGTGCTGGAGAGGAAGAAATATGAGAAATTTTATCCCAATCCTGAATCTTACCTGCATTTTTCAGAATAAAAGAAAAAGAGGTAGAAGAGGTGACTGGAGAAGAGAAAAAAACACGGCCAGGGACACAGGTTGTCCAGTGAGCCCAGACCAGCAAATGTGCCCTTTCCCCTCCAAAATCGGTATTAAAATTCAACCCTCAACTTTCAAAAATCTGTCTCTAATTTCAAACTCAAATAAGCGCACAGCATGGTGGCTTTTGTTTTGTTTTCTTCTCCCCAACTCCTCCCTGCGATTGCATAACAAAAGTGTCTAAATTCACACCATCTGGCCATAAAGACACTGGCCCCCACTGCCCGGCTGGCCCATCTGATTAGGGCCCTGTCTAGCCTGCGCCTTGTGGCGAGAAGTCACAGCTGTGGGGTTTGCTCGCGCTCAATACAACTCTGTTATTAGCCAGCTGTAGGCCTTGAGACGACTTCTGTTCAAATTATAATATCTTTTAACCCTCTGAGCATTGAGGGCACAGGGGTGGCTGGCAGCAACATAACAACTAGATTTCTCCTCGCTAATAACTGGCAAAATGAACTAACGCAGGGAAGAAGCAGAGACAACCTGGGAAGGGACAAAAAGTTATTCCTAAAGAGATTTATTTTGTTCCAACTCCCCCCCCCCAAGCTAAATACCAATTTATGAGCTTTTCACTAAGGATTACAGAACATAAACCCATCAGGGAAATTCCCAGGTATGCCCAAGAACACAAGCAAGTGACACTAGACACTATACATGCAATAACCATTGAAGATCAGGGCAAGCGATCCATCTTTCTGTTATAACTGCCTCTGAAATTGTGGGAGAAGGAACTTTCTCCCCTTACTGGGAATCAAGCAACTCTGACTGACAGATTGAATGAGAACTTCCCTTTTAGGTACAGCCAATATTTGCCATCGCCCTCCCCCACTCATCTCCCCAAATACACACACACACACAATACACAAACACACACACACACACACACCCCTGACACAATACCCATCCAATGGCTCATTTATTTACCCATAATTAATATTTGCTTTTCTTCCTAGTTTGGGAAGAAAAAAAGCAGAGCATCATCCCAAATCTCAAATGCAGAAAAGTTACAGTACATTAAATTTTTATATTGTGTTACTAATGCAGACTAAACTAGAAGCTTTAAAAATTGATGCTGCTACTTAAACAGCATAAAATGAGGAGGATTTGATTGGGCTTAAAAATAAAAATGTCAGTCTTAACTACAGCTGGATGGGGTGTGGGAGTATTATTTACAGAGACAGGAATAATTTGTTAGACAATGGGCCGGGGGTTTTTTTGCTTTTTTTTTTTTTTTTTTTTTCTCTTTTTTTTCCATTGTCTCCAAAGAGGGCCCTAGAATAAACAGTAACTTTTACCTTTTCTTTTTTGCTTTTTTTTTTTTTTTTTTAGTTTTCTTTTCAGGAGATAATCTCTCTTAACCAAGATATTTAAAAGTATAAAGAGGAATAAAAATCCACCCTCTGATTAACCAACCAAATCAAAGTGTTTGACTATTTAACCTGGGTATTACATGCAAGTTCATCTTGGAATTGTGTTTTCTTTCTGAAGGGATCTATCAGGGGGCCGTAGGTTAATGAAGTAGCTATTTCACTCATTACATGGAGGAGCACCTCTCAGGGCACCTCCAGCTCTGCCGGGAAGCCTGGGGTCCCCTCAGCTGAGGCCACTGGCAGAGTTGAACTTTGCATTTGGCAAAGTTTGTTTTTCTGGTACTTGGTCAAAACCAAAATAAACACGCCTAATTGTTATGGTTTCTTCTCTACTGGTGGTGGGGGGGGGCGATAGACACTGAACCCCGAAGCTGCCCATAAAGTAGTCCAAACTAACTCAGATGCTTTGCTACCCAAAACTAGCAAGTCTGAGATTGAAGAACACTCACAAAAGCACTAACAGAGTGAGGGAGAATTGAGATGTTGCTCCAGTCATAGATCTTTGAAGAAAGAAAAATGAGTATGGGATAAGCACTTTAATTTTTTATAGTAAAATAATCACTCTTTGCACCATTTATGCATACATATATGTATGTTTTATGTATATGTATGTATATTTTTGTATATGTATGTATGTATGTATATGTGCCGTAGGATCCCCAGTGCGAAGAGGGTTCCCCAACACATACTAGACACTCCATAAATATTCACTGAAAAAATAATAAATAAGTGAGTGAAGTTCTTCCAATTTTTTGAAATTTTCTGCTAGTTAGCAAAAAAATAAATAAATCAAGAAACAATGAATTGATCTGGGGTGAGGAAGACCTGAAAGGTTAGGAATTTGCACCTCTGACAACTTGGTTATCCGAGTTCCCTGTTGGTCCAGACCCCAGATCTTCCTGAGGAGGTCCTGAGCAGGGCCCTCTCATCGACTGGCGATCAACTGGACTGATTTATCCAGCCGCTGTTCCTCCTGAGCTAAGAAACTTCCCTAACCCAAGGGCCTTAGGAAGTCACTCCCGGGGGAAAAAGCCAGTGCTCGCGCGCGTCACAGACAGGTGCCTGAGCTTCAGGACAGGGGAGGCGGTCGCCCAGAACCTGGCCGCTCAACCCAAGGCTGCCCCTCGCCCAGACTGCAGTCCTCCGGTTGCTCTGACTCCGTAACGCCACAAGTGTCCCCTCCTAGAGGACCAAGAGCTGGCCAGATGGACAGGAACCCACCAGTACGATCCTTTCCGCATGGCCGAGACCTGTTCTGGGAAAACCCGGATCCCAAGCCCTTTGCAGGCTGCCGGCTACCGCTGGGCAGCTGAGACTTTCCCCGTGGTGAGGAAACTCCTCAGACGCCAGGGGGTGGCATCCTGCGTGGAGAAGGTTCCCTTTCAGTCCTACCTGCTGTGCTCTAAGAAACTTGCCTTTAAGTTCTCGTGAATTTGCCAGGCCACGTGTTTCCGGTGGGCCTCCCTCCCTGCGCCCCCTCCCTCCTGTAAGCGGGTGCCCCGGGACTGTACACCCGCTAGGTCGCCGACGCGGGTCAGCTGCCCAGTTCGGCAGCAAACTCCGCAAGACTATGCGCTCTTACCTGCACATCACTTCGTGTGTCAGGAGCACTCGGCACATTTCTGGATTCTTATTTTGTCCCTCATAAGCTATGGGCTGTAAGGAGATGGGAGCAGGAAGGGGAGGTGTGGAGGGACAAAGAAAAGGGACTTTAAAGTCAGCACGGAACCGTTTTTCCTTCTCATTGCCCACTATTTCTATCCCAGCCCAGAACCTAAGTTGTGGCCTGTTAAGTCCAGAGAAATGAAAATAGAAGTTTTTTTCCCCGGGTGCGGACATACTTCTTGCAGAGGAGAATGTTTGGGGGAACTGCGTCTCCCACAATCGTTTCCTCTCCTTATACCTTTGCTCACCTCCCCACATCTTCCCCCTGACCCCCATCTCCCCAACCAGACATGTGGGCAGAGAAAGTGTATTTTCCCCAAACAGAGTGGGTAAGGTGCAAGTTGATGGGGCAGCAGGTGAAGTCTGACCCACAAAATTGTGTCGGGTCCGGTAGGTCAAGAACAGGCTGAGGATGACAGGAGAGAGGGAGCCCCAAGGAGGAGGAGTCGAGTGGCCCCACCGGCTCACCTGCTTGGTGACCGAGTCAATGAGTCTGACATACAGGTCCTGCTCGGTGCGGACACCTGAGGGGTAGGGAAATGGACACGAGTCAAGAGTCGGGGAGCCCCCAACCTCAGGCACCCCACAGCCTCCTCCACCCGCTGCGGTGCCAACAGACAGGCAGCCGCTCCAGGCGGCGGTAAACAAACTGAGCCGTCCTCACCGAGAGGGGGAGGCTTAAACTACCTAGCGCCCACCTGCCTCCGCCGCCTGCTGGAGCCTCGCAAAAGTCGGCTCCCTGTCCCTTTGCCCCCAAGCTACGGCGACCGGATCCACTGCCTCCCTGCAAAGCGCAAGGTGCGGGCGAGGCGCCGCCGGCTGCCGCGCGCCCGCCCAGTCCGCGCAGCGCTCACCGTTGCTGTAGAGAAGCTGTAACTTGTAGTGAGTGCCGTTGTTGGTCTTCTCGTTGCCTTGTTCCTGAAAAGACAGGCCGCCGTTGAGTTGTTTGTTTCCAAACAACCAAAATGATGGGGAAAAAAGAGAACTCTTTCCCACTGCGCTTCCAGAAGCTTTTCTCCCGCTCAGCAGCCGGCTTGAACAGCCCGCGGCCCGGCCCCCCCAGGGTCAAAGGCTGCAGCGCCCGGAGCTGGCCGGCCTCCGAAACTTGCCAGGCTCGAGGCCGCTTGACCTGCTCCAGCCCTTCGCCCTCCCCCTTTAAAGTACCCGCAGAAACGCTGCTCTCCCGCGGCACAGGCGGACGCCGCGCCACTAACGCCCTTAAGCCAGCCCACCCAAGACTTCGCGGCTCGAGCCACGCTCAGGAAGCTTCAGGGCTTCTCTTGGCAGAAAGGGAAAGGGTCCTGCTTTGGGAAGGGCAGCATTCCAGCCTCTCCCGCCTGCACCGGGGGCTCCCGGCCACCGAGTTCACCGAGTTCGAGGCCCAGGTGGAAGAGGAACCCAGGGAAGCGCAGTTCGAAAGTTTGCTTTGCAAAGCCGAGAAACAGACCCGGGAGGGCAAGAGACTCCCCTCGCGCTAGCTTCTTTTGAGATGAAACCTAGCCCCACACCCAGGCCCGGGATGTGGAGAAAGGGTTCAGTCTGGAAAGCGGGCTAAGGCTGGGCGGTGCGTTTCCGTTCAGTGCCACTTTCTCCCACCCAGCCACCGGAGCTGGAAGGGGCAAAATCATGATCATCTTTTAAATGACTACCCCGGAGAAGGGCGGCGGCGGTTTGGGGTACAGTTTTAAACTATGCTCCAGTCGTAGCATTTGCCCTGAACTCAGGTCAAGACGCAGAGGCTCGCGGCACAGCCCCAAGCGCTTCTGCGGTGTGCGCGGTGCGGGAGTGGCGACTGGAGGAGGTGCGGGGAAATCGATTGATTTAGAGGTTGGGGTGAGAAGCCTCGATTCATCATCCCTGCTGATGTGAGGGGGAATGTGTTGCGAGTGACAGATGGAATCTTTAGTGTTTTGCAAGGAGGTAGTTATTAGACCGCCAGGGGACAAGGGAGACCTCCACTTACTTTGTCGTTTTCCACAAAGTCTACGAAGGCTGTGCGCTCAATCTCCACCGGCTGCCCCTGCCTGTCATAAAGCGCCAGCACGAAGTGAAAGAAGTTGGATTTCCTCAAGTTGGAGGGAGGCTGCTTCTCAAAGTGGGCCCGAGACAGAGCGACTCCGCTGCACAAGAAGAGAGAGGATGTCACCGGGCACAGGGAAGGAGAAAAAGACACTGTGTTACCAACTCACCGGTGCACTGCAGTGGGCCATGGGCCCAGGTCCAGAGTCCTGCACTGGCCCTGGCCTATTTCAGTTCAGATGGAGAAGTGGGGACTCCTTGCAGTAGTTGCAGCGGCCTCTGTGGCAACACCCCCAGCTGCAACTGTCCCTGCAGTCCAGTGTCTGGACAGCCCAGCACCAGGAAACTCACTGTCTGGCCTTTACTGAAGGCTGGAAGGGTCCGGAGCAGTCCTGCCACCCCGATGATCTCCTTCAAGTGACACCAGTAACTGGGTCAGCACTCAGACCTGAAACCCAGGGTTAGGACAAAAAGTGCCTTGTTGCTTTTTTAAAAGTGACCTTTATCCTTCACCTCCTTTGAGTTGCAGATCGGGAGCTTGTGCCCACAATGCCATCCACGCTGACTCAGAAAGGCCAAGGTAAGAATCCCCTGGATGTGGGATGGAAGGCTGGAACCCAAACCTCTGTCCTACTGGGAGAAGCCTCACCCCAACTCCCTAAAAAGTTGCACCTGGGACAGTGGAAGAGGGGAATCCCCACCGCCAGTACTGGGAATATAAGTGATACTAGGGACCCCAGTTGAGCTTGGAGAAGCTAAAATGTTATTAAGAGGCTGAGGGAGCCCTTGCTGTGACAAAAGGGATTCCCACTCAGGTTGTAGCTCCAGGCAGTACCAGCCAAACCCGCTGACCACCAAACCCGTGTTGGAGGCCCAGGGAGATGCAGTCAAGCATAGTGAGCGTGTGCACCCACCTCCCCACCAACCTGTGGGGGCCAGAGACAAACTGGTCCTCAGATCACATTGAACAGGGATGGGGGGGGGGGGCAGACCAGCGCACAGATGGCTGGAGTTAGTTACCCTGTGGCGCAGGGGTCTCCTGGCCTCATGTCCAGCGGGCGAGCACTTTTATTCATATGAAGAGTGTTAAATACTGGTTATACTCCCCCACTCAAGCTGCCAGCTCCAACTTCAATTATTGATCGGGAAAGGAAGGAGGTATCTTTAAGTTCTGCTTGTTTAAAGAAATGCGCCGGCGCCTACCGTCGGCTGATTTCGCTCCGCCAGCAACCCAACGAGTGCACAGACAGCTGCGAAAAGCCACGACCCGGGTCTGCCCGAGGGTGCCGTGCATCGTGGGCTTGGGCAGGCAGGCGGGGGGCTGCAGTCTGACCTGGTCCCCATCACCAAGAGACTTTCGCTTCCTTTCCTCCAAAGGTGGCCACGGGTTCGTTCTACCCGGGACACGTGGAGACGATTCTGACTGGGGAAGGAAGAATTTCTCCGCCTGGTGTCCGGACTTAGAGGGGGGTGACTGGCAGGACGGAGGGAGTAGCTGTAGGGGAAAGTTAGTGGGCTCTTTGGGGACAGGAGGCTGCCTCTCAGCAAGCAAGGACACGAAACCACAAATCCCAGCTCAGTAGTGGTAGTGAGAGAAGGGACCAGAACGTCGTCGTAGGGTGGCATCTTGAATAAGGCATTTACTACCCCACCTCGAGACGCTAAGAAACAAAGTCAACTTCGCGGAACCGCAAAACTAGATGTTAACCCTCCCTGCCTTGCAGCGCGTCTCCTTCCCTCGCCTTCGTCAGCTGTTTATTCTACTGTTATTCCTTCCTCTTCTTTCTCACCCCCTCCTGCCAGCGTCTGGCCCACTGTTTTATCTCTGGCTGGAGCCCTCCAGCCTGTCTCCTCCTCCCAAAGTTCCGGGCCGCTTTGCCTTCCCAAGCCGCGCTGCGGCCTCTCCAGTGACTCTAACCGCCGCCGCCATCCAGACGCCGGCTCCCGGCCTCCAGGAATCTTCCGGCAAGATGCTGGAGGAGCCGCGCTCGAAAGCCGCGTGGCGAAACCCGGGAGTCGGCGGCAGCCGCCACTCGTCTCTCGGCCACGGCTACTAGCCCGGGTCCTCGCGCTCCGCTGTCTGCGCGGGACCAGGGCCTGAGCTGTGAGGTGTCCGGTGCTACTTTGTCATTTTCCCTGCCAAAGAGTTGTCTATAGGGGGCAAACCCAGGCAGTTAAAAAAAAAACTCGAGAGCTAGCTGCGGGGTAAGTGTTTCCCTGACTGCAGCGACATGCCTGCCCGAGGGCGAGCTCCAGCGAGCGCTGGGCCAGAGCGACAGATGGGGGGGGGAGAGAGGACGAGGGGAGGGGGGAGAACAGAGAGAGGCAGTGAGAGCAGGGGAGCGAAAGGGAGAGACTTTGCGAGCGTGATGATCGCGCAGTCGTCTCCTTACCTCTGCGCCGCGACGTTAGCGTCCACTACGCCGACATTCCGGACCCAGGACCTGACCGAATCCATCTCGGCGCCCAGCGATTTCTCTTTCAGAGTTGGTCCTCTTCCTAAAGTATCTTGAATCCCAAACATTTAAAAAGTCTGCTCTACAGTCGCTTTAAAAATAAGAGTTACAACACAGTCCTTACTGTTTCCAATGCTGTCACCAAACCGTCTCCTCCAAAACAATCCAAAGGATCAAGTGCCGAAGTTTGAGCCTCTTAGAAAAGGGGGGAAAAGAGAGAAAGATAACGGTCCTTCGCTCCTTGTCAAGAGAGTCGGATGTCAAGTTTGGGTTTTATCCTCCGCAAGTTCAAATCTGCCCCCACAGGCCCTCTGCCCTAGGTCGCTCGCATCCTTCCAGCGGCAGCGCAGCCTCCAGAAAGTGAACACAATTTAGAAGCATCACCTGTTCTGGGAGAAACAGGAGGAGATTGATGACTACCTAATCTCTCTCCTTCCTCCTTATCCCCCCTCCCTACTACTCCCCACCGCTCCAATTTAGAAAAAAAAAAAATCCCCAGCAGGATCAGTTGTAAAAGGAAGGGGAAGACCCAGAGCCGAGAGGAGGCGGTGGCTGAGAGCGCCGCGGAACCGGGCTGCAGCCGCGCGCGGGCCCCATGAATGGGTTACTACCGCCCGGGCCTGCGGAGGCGGAGCTGCAGCCCGATAAGGAGCCTCATTTGCATGGACGCTCGGGATTGGCCGGCGCTGAGCTGTCCGGGCCGACGTCCTCCCGCAGCGCGCGGCGCGCTGGTGGTGGCTAAGAGTCGGGGAGGTGAAAGGGGACGAAAGATACCCAAGTGCGTCCTTGCCCCAACTCCGCGTGCGCGCGCGGGATGGGGACCCCCAAATCCCCACTATAGCGGGGGGAGCCCGGCCCCGAGGATGAGACGCGTGCGCTCAGTCTAGCTGTGGAAGCAGGAAGCCTCCGTGCAACTTGCCCCTAGATATAGATTTTTGTAGCCTGCTAGGAGACATTTCATTGCCGGGCTGGGAGCTGCACGTTTGCGAAGAGGAGTGTGTGATTACATGTGCCTAGTGTTTTGTGCAAACGTTCCCCAGAGCAACCCAGTTCCCTGAAAGGCTCTCTCTAGTCTCCTGGAGTTACGTGGTGACACATATTTTGTGTGCGGTTTGCAAGTTGTTGAGAGAGGTGAATGTATGAATGAAAGCGGGGGAGGGGTGAGGGTGGAGATGAACAAGGCTCCAGAGCTGTTCAAATAAATAGTGTCGGGGAAAACGGTCAAGACGCTAAGGAAAATACCCCCCCGGCGGACGCGAGCGGGTGTCGCACCAGTGCGGATGAGAGGCTGCTGACAGATCGTGGCAGGCTGAGGGCGAGAGCTGCCCGGCGTAGTCCCAGGGGTCCCTTGCTTTTTCCCTTCCCCACCAGCCCGGGTTCGCCAAGCCCGGGGTAGCGGGCAGAGGAGCTGGGGGTGGAGGGACAGGCAGCGAGAAGTCGCGGAAACTTTGCCCACCGAGCTCGGTCGCCACTGTGCTGGCGGAGGCTGGTGTCCGCGCAGAGTCCGCAGCTCCGCCAAACAGCTGAAACGCTAGACAGCTTTTTAACTACGCCGGGCAGCTCGCGGTGCCTATTAAAAATCCTCCTGGCTGGGTGTTATTTTCTTGCTTCTTCCTTTGTATTCTGATCTGTGCATAGATCTGCTGCTGAAATCTAGAACACCAGCGCGAAAACAGATTTGAAGACAATGAATGCAAATCTGTGCTCAAAGACCATCTGCCACGGAGGAGACAATCAGCTGTTCCACAGTTCGAACCACTGAGCCCGAGCCACTCGGCCTCATTACGCAGAGGGCCTTGGCTAAAGCCGGGATTACATTCAGGAGATTCCTTGCCCCTCTTCCCCGCCCCCATCCACCCCCACCAAAACACACACACACACACACACACAAACACAACGTTAGGACTCAAATTTGAGCATGATCTGACTCCCGACCAGATCCTATAGGTGTAGCTGAGCGCTCAGAAATGAACTGCGAGAGTTTGCCGCTAGAGGACACAGCGCCTTGCAATTCGCTTGCCTGCGCCGACAGGAAATTCACACTTTCAGAAAATCCAGTTCCTTAAGAAAGGGATAGATCCGCGTCTCCGCTCTATTCCTGGGGCAAACCATGACCCCAAATTTCGGGGGCGGATCTTGCTCAAGAAGCTCCAGTCTCCACTGCCGAGACTGCTTGAAAGTTGATGGGAACAGGGTACTGGAAGAGGAGGGAAAGTGAGAGTGGGGAGAATGCACGGACCCACTCTGCGTAAACCTGGGTCTGAGGACTGGAGTAGTTGATTAAGGGGTGAGGCTGCTGAGAATGTGAAAGTCCCTGCTTCTAGGCTGTGCTCACTGCGGTAACCTTAACCGTGGGCTCTGGCTTGGTCCTCCCGGTTGGACAAGAGGTGCGCCAAGGAGCAATGAAAGTCAACTAAGCGTTAGAAAATGGACCGGACAATGATTAAAGCCAAGTAAAACAGGCGTTGTTCAAAGAAAGGAGGAAGGTGGGAGAAAAACTTGTGAAACTTACTATCCTGTTTCAACTGGGCAATTCTCTCTCATCTGCAGGTTTTATGGATAATTTCGATCATTTGCAAATGCTAATCCTGCGGAGTCTTCTACCCCAGCTCTTCGTAAGTCTCGGTGAACCTCAAGTAAGCACCCACTCCCATTTCCTTAGGCGATCTGCACCCAGTGAAGCCAATGCCCCCTGCTCCTACACGGAGAGTGCTGACCGGCCTGAGAACCTCTCCAGTCGTGTGGATGAGCCAGGCGGTTCTTTTTTTTTCTAGGGACCTATCTTCACCTTGACGCTGTCCAGTGGAGGTTCCGAATTGAGCCCGAGGGGCTTCGGGCAATCGCGGGCCTGGCCACGGCCTGGCCCATCTGCCCTCTGGTCCGGGTTGGCCGGGGTTAAAGGGCACAACCCGGGTCGAGGACGTCGGCCGACCTCCCCCCACTACAGCTGCCTCCCAAATCATGCCCCTCCGGAAGCGAATGAATTGGTCTTTTCTCCCGGTTCCCTGCTGCCCACCTCCAAACCAGTGTGTTGCACCCGACGAACGCCCCCACCCCACCTCCCAGGGACAAGGCTGGGCGTGGTGGTGCCTGCTGGGGTCGTTTGGGGGAGCAATAGCCCCGTAGCTTTAGGCTTTTTTGGGAGCGAGGAGCCACACTGTTCCTTGCCGGCTGCACTCGGTGTTTCTTCCCCACTGCCGCGCATAGCGCTGGGGGCCAAGTGCCGTCGCACTGCTGAAGACCCCAAAGACTATGAGTTGTGGACACCGAAGTTCCTTCTCCGTGAGGACGAAGTTCCGGAGTTAGCGCGGGGAGGAGGCGGAGGGGGCAGGGAAGTAGGGGAAGCTGCCATGGATCCAGCCAGGCGGCGCCTTGGCCTTCGGGGAATCCGGAGCGTTCTGCCAACAGAGTTGGATTTAATGAGATTTGTGTAGGTTTTGGGGTAGGGCGGCCACAGAATCGGCCACCCGCGCGGAAAGAGATGGTTAGTGAAGGAGCCAGGGGCCGCGGCTGCGCCCGGAGGGCCGCTCCATCTCTATAGCCTCGGGCTACCCTGGAACAAACCTCCTCTCAACCAACGCGCTGCACAAAACCCGCCCAGGCTGCGCCGGGGCCGGGCGGGCGCAGCTGCGGCCCCGGGAAGCCGGGCCCGGCGGGGTGCCGAGCCCGCGCGCGCCTCTGCGGCTCCAGAGGGCGAGCTTCGTTCAGCCCCATAGCGGGGTCGAGAAAAATCCAAGATGAACATTATTAAAATTCTTCACGACAATCTACTTACGCAAAATTGGAGTGAGGGGTATTCCGTCTTTCACCCCGTCCCCTCCTTTGTTAACTACCTAAACGAACCCTCCCGGGCCTGTTTGTTTTTCTGTTGGTGTTTCGCTTCTGCACCTCAAGGCCATACGTTCATTTCCTCCGGGTGGTTTCAAGGGCCGTTTTCCCCTTTAGTCCAGTCTCCTGGGCGCCGCGTGTCTCCTGCCGGTCAGAGGTTTGTACATTTTTCTTAGGGGTTGTTCTCCTGGCCTCATTCTCGTCTAACAGGGCCATAAGGTGAATTCAGAGCGGTTAGTGAAACCCCCCATTACGACCTCACACACACACACACACACACACACACACACACACACACACACACACTCCACGGAGACAGCTGAGTCTGTACAACCAGAAGAACAGTCTAGCTAATACCCAGGGAATTCGATCCACAGGGACATTCAGACCGAATTTTGTAAATGAAGTAAGTGGCAACCCTAGTAAGCCTTTCTTCAGACATGATTTTTCCAATTTGTTTGTTTAACTGGAAACTTTGCTTTTTATTTGTCCTAGGAGAAACAGCTTTGCTCACTGTGTCATATTCCTGTCGGATATTTAGCTTCCAATTCTTTGTGAAATAATTTTTTTAATATTCATCCCCCTAATTCCCACTCCAAATACCAACGTTACACTTTTCTTATGGTAACTGGACTTATAGGCACCACAAATGAGAAGTTCCTAGAAAAGAAGTGGGGAGAAACTACACTACTGATGAGTGCACCTCGCGTATTTGATGAGGGCTCTGTCTTCTGTTCAAAACAGTTCCCTTCCAGGACATGTTGGTAAGAAGTTAGATTTACTTCTGGGTTGTTTTTATGTGGTGCCCAGGGTTCCAGAAGTATCAGCTGCAGAAATAGTAAATGTTGCAGGTACTTGACATTGTACCCAAACCAGTAGGGTGAATTAGTTTACCCCAAATGGACAGAAGGAGCCAGAATTGGTTCTACCGTACATTGAACTCCAAAAAGTCTCCATCCTCTTTCTCCCCTCGGGAGTACCCTTCCCATCCCCTTACTCTGGGTGTAGAGTGAGTAAGGGAGTCACCAGTGGAAGCATGGACGCAGAAAGGTCAAGGAAACAAGTTCTAGAAGCAGCAGCGGTATTGAGGGGTTTAGATTTGGACCACTAGGGAATAACTGCCTCTTCCCATATGTGTGTAGGAGGCTGGTGATCTGTACAGTGGGAAATGGCCCCTGTGTGGGGGCACAGATTTCTTAGGCTGCTAACAAACACTTCACCCCCTTGGCTGGGGCGAAGCTGGAGCTACATGGCTGGCTGCCCCTTCCAGGAAACTGTGCTAGACAGTGATAGTCTCCCCTCTGCCACCACAGTACTGAAGGCACAGATATCTATGGACACATGTACACACATTAAGAAGCCCAGTAGGTTTCTTAAGATACAGCAGGTCTCTAAGGGAGAAAAAGGTAAAAACCAAGAGGCAAGACCTCTCTCCAGCACTTTCTGGGCGCCAGGCACCACCACACACTTTCTCACCCTTAAACTTGACAGCAACACTTCAAGTAAGATGCATTTGCCTCTATTTTACAAATGAGCAAAATGAGGACGGGAAATGGCCAGGGCTGTCTCAGTGGATAAATAAGGAGCAAAGACCCACTCCATTGTCCATTATTCACCACAGTGGCCTTTAGAAAGAAAAGTCAAAAATGATGCCCCCTCCTGTTTTTCCTGTTTCTCATTTCAGTTGAGGGGCAAGATAACTGAAGAGCTACTCTGAAATGCCCCCCTCTTTTCCTGGTGGTCCCCGCCCCCAGCCAGCCTGCAGGGAAAAGCCCTCGGGACCTTCAGCTCCCACTCGGCTTGCCGCGGAGGTGTGAGCGATGTGTTGATTATTCATATTTTTGCGGAGCGTAAACTCCGCTGCGGCCGGCGCTGCCACATTTCACACGTACTCTCACGGACACACATGTACAGGCGCTCACCCTGGGGCCAGGCGCTCACACAGCTTACAGCGGGGAGGGGGAGATCGATCGCGCCCCTCCTAGGGGATCCCCTCCTCAGAGAGGGTAAGAGTGACAAAAGGCTCCCACTCAGTCCCCCACAGGTCGCCTCTTCCTCCTAGTCCCAGAAACACACCCTTGGCTCCCAGATTCAACATTCTTCTCTAACTCCCCCTTCTTGGGTTATGGGGGGGCGTGGGGGTACAGCTACAAATATGGCACCAGCTAGAATTTCATTCCATTTGGCACCAGGTGTTGTCCTCGGCGAACACACACCACCATCACCTCCTCCACCCTCACCACACACCTCAAGTGGCAAGATTGAAAAATCGAAGTCACTTGTGTAAAATACATGCTTTCAAGGAATCGTGAACGGGTTAAACTGGATTTCTCCCTGCCCACAAAGAAATCCCAAGGCCCAGAAATCCCATTTATGGCTCACAGAAGGCACCCTCCGCACCTCCTGAGGATGGAAGTAGTGGTTGCAGGGAGCATAGGAATTGAAGCCAGCAGGAACCTCAGAACCAACCAGGAAAACAAAACTAGCTCCTTGGGCCGGACAGCTCCATCCCGACCTCTAAGGAGCAACTTAACTTCCACTTACTCTGACTTCCAGAAGAGTAGAGACTGTGATCGCCTAGCTTAGGGGTCACCTGCAAGGACAGTTCCAGAACACGAAGTTCCTAAGCTGAGTCTGGGGCAGTGCTCGCTCCGCAGTGCAGGGGGCGCTAGACTGAAGGTCCCAAAGCCCTGTCACTCCCCACCCTGGGCAAGGTCCCGAGCTTCGCTGCTGGGGAGAAACGCTGCCCGCGGCTGGGTTCACCAATTCAGATGAGAACCCTGTCTGCACTGCTGAGGTCTGGGGTATTTGATCTGCGTTCTTTGAGCCTCAGTTTCCTATCCGGAAAATGGGACTGTTTTTCCTCTGAGCCTACTTCCTACTGGTAACATCCGAGCTGTTTATTCCCTTAGAGTTCATTTGCTTTGAGGCTAGAACAGCTTAAGTGAAAGTATTTGGCACGCTGCAGTGTTCAAAAAACACTGTTTCCTTTCATCATCCGCATCTGTAAAATGAGCTAATATTTGCTTATTGTACCTCACAAGGTCCTTGTGAGTCTTCTAAATGATTTTTTCCCCATCCACCCAAACCTCACCCCGACGGTGAGCTCCTTGAGACGGGAATTCCTATTTCCTTGTCTTTATAGCAGTCTGGCCCTGCACGAGACTGGTTTGCCAATGGGCACTTGGTAATTTCCTTTTAAAAGTGGGGTTACACCTTCCTAGTTCTTTGGAAGCTGTTTGAGGTCCGCGGATGTCAGAGGACACAGAACGCAGCGGAATGGGGCTCCGTCACCTTAAGGGATCGCTGCTTCCCAAGGATCTGCACGGAGGCTCAGGGCTGCCTTTTTCTGTCGAAGATGACAGGTCGCAGTCATTACGCCAGAGCAGTTAATCGTGCCACCGCTACAGGCAGGCTGGTGCGCTGAGATCCTGGAAATACCCAGAGAATTGAAGGAAATCACAAGAAATTCTGGATTACAATAAGAAAAGCTATAGAGAATTGCAGATCTACAGAGCTGGAGAGTTGCAACTTCTTATTTAATTAATTGTCCTTCGGTTTGTGTGACAAACACCAGTTGATTTGCTGTTCACAGCACCACCCCACCTCCAGCGGTAGACGGGCTCTCCTTGAACTTCCTGTCTCCAGCTCAGCATTGCTGAACTTTCCAAAATCTGCAGTCATGGAAGGTGTGAGGCAGGGGAGCAAAGAGGCAAAACAACCGAGATGAGCTATTTTGGCAGAGAGGGGCTGACAGGAGGAGAGAAAGCTTCCAAGTTGGACTAAAGCCTCCTAGATACCCCTTTTTAATAGCATCTTTTATGCAAAGATGATGCATGTTCAGTGCAGAATATAGATAACAAACAAAAACAACAGTGGAAGAAATTCATTACCATTCCCAATAGCATAGACATAAAAGAACAACTATTGTTAATATTTGCATAGATTTTCTTCCCACCTTTCTTTTATGCATATTTCTGTATACTGATTTTATAAATCCTTGGCTCACTTACTACAGCATAATTTCCCATATCCCTAATGTTTTCTTATCATGACATTTAATATTGACATATTATTTCATCATCCAGGAAAGATACCTTATTTAACCAGTCTGCCATTGTTGAATATTTGTTTCTAAATTCTCACTATTATAAACAATACTGTGATGAACATCTTCATAACTGTAGCTTTTCATATAGCTGTGATTCTTTCCTTGAGATAAAGTCCTAGAATTAAATTGCATGTTTTCTTTTAAGATTTATTTACTTATGCATACGGAAATGGGGTACAGGCCAGAGGTGGGGGAGGATGATAGGATTCACCAGAGGCAGAGTGGGGAGCAGAACAGGCAGATGGACTCCTGAAATACACTCCTGAGGGAAGCAGCGGGTAGGTCACAAAAGGTCTGCCATGTGGATCACCCCCCTGGTTGGGGATCAAACTCATGCAGCAATGGCTGGGGTAGCTTCATGGTGCTGTGCTTTAACCCAGGGAGAGCCTGGCTTTGCATGTTTTTAAGCCCTTATACAAACTGGCACACTGTGCTCTTGAAATGCTAAATTTTTACTTCCATCTCCAACCTTCCTCAATCCTGGAAGTCATTTTCTTATTTTTAAAAAATGTATCTATTTGACAGATTAGAAGTGGTTTTCTGGTATGCTTACATGTATTTTATTTATACTTCATAAATTTCCAATAGGAAAAAATTGGTTGTCAATCATTGTTTGAGTACTGCACAACTTGGAAAAGTTGCAATTTCCTATTTAATTAAGAATATTGCATTTTAATTTACTAGCAATCTTCCAAATATTTCATATAATCTTTGTTTACTTTCATTTTATTTGTTTTATTTAATTTAGAATGTTGCATCTAATGAAGTAGCTGACTAAAGCAGATAAAAGAGGCCTAAAGCAGGAAAAAAATATTTAACCATCTGGTATAAGAAGACTGGGGTAGATGGCCCCAATGTTAAGTATAACATTCACTGATGCCATAACTACCTTGGTTCTTTTGTTTTTCATCCCAGCACCCTTTGTATGTTGTTTTCAATCTCCTGTTTACTTCTCATAGAGTTACATGTTGAAACAAAAACAGAAATCATAGTATTTTGTCAAGACAGAAAGCAAGAGGAACAGAGGTATCAGAAGATTTTGGATTTTGCCACTTTCCTGTAGAAAAAAATAAGAGCATGAGAGAAATAGCTTTATGTCTTCTTTGCTATAACCAAGCCACACTGCTATCCAGAGCGATATGGATAGCTGAGAAAGCAAGTCTTCACTTTTCCAACCTGAATGTGATATGACTTGCAGAAAGGGATTGAGGATAGCACAACAGAATCAATCAGCCCACCACACACACAGCAAAAGCATTTTAACTTCTGTGTAGTTAAATCCACCTTTTTTTGTACGACTATCTTCCTTGTGTCATTCTCTGGGAATTTTCAGATAACTCCTCCTCATTCCAAAATAATATAAATATTGACCTAAGTCATTTCATGGATTTGCTTTCTCCACTAACATTTTTTCCTGCAATGGATTGATTTGTTCATTATGGTCTTGGCTTCACTTTCAACAATAAGCACCAAAATTTTAGACCAATTTAAATAGAAAATTAGTTACATATACAGTTAAAGATTTAAGTCATTCATTCTTTCATTCAAAACATATTTGCTGTGTATATATCAGCTGTATGCCATCTGGAATTTATTTTGGTTTGTGTTATGAGGTAGAAATCAATCTTCTGTCACCAAATTGTTAGTTTTACCAATAGCATTTATTAAATAATTCATAATTTCTCTCAAAATGTGAAATGTCACTATATATCTACCTTAAATATTGAGATTTTGAAATTATAATTGGAAATTTATGAGTCATCTAGAAACTAGGAAAAGCATATGCTCTTCAGTTATTCATTTTCCTTTCTGTCCTGCAAAGAAATTTTATAGCATTATTCATGTAGATGTAGCAAAGTTTTTGTTTAAATTATTCCTAGGTAATTAGTGAATATATTTTTTCTGTTATGCTCCTACTATTGCTGAAATATAGGGAAATTGTTTATTATGAACTAAGATGGTACCTCATCTTAGTTGTAGTTTTTTAGTTAACTTAATTAGACTCCCCAAATAGATAATTATGTCATCTAGTTAATGATATCCTGCTCGCTTTCTTTCTGACAAGTACAACAGATTTATTTTGCTTGTTTTATTGCATTGGCTAGGACCTCTACTACAATGGTAAATAGAGTGTTGGCGATAAACTATATGTTATACCTAAATATTGTGAGTATTCTTGTAGCCTGTTTTAATAAGCTAGTGTGCCAAGTATTGTTGAATAAGTATTTCTCTTATGTTCCTGCTATGTTCCCTCCCTATGTGCTCTAGATCACTTAAAGGATAAAACAACATCTGGGTCACTTTCTTAGACTATGTTAAAGTCATATAAACAAGTTAACATGAAAGATAAAAGTCTACAGCATCTCTTTGTAATCTTGAGGTATATAGAAAGATGCCTTAAATAAGATCCCAAAGCTCAAAAATGGATGGAACTGACCTATAAAAATGGAAACATTTCTGACTTAAAAATATTGCAATCCTGACAAAGTTAGAGACACATTCAAACAAAGATTCTGAAGACTTGTTCATCTCCACCAGCAATCAAAGTAATGTATATTAAAACCTCTGTGTGACATAGCTTTATGTCTATCAGATAGACTAAAATTGAACAATCAAATAATAGCAAGTTTTTGGTGCTATTGAAGGGAGTGTAGGTTGGAATAATCTTGAAGCATGGAATAAAAACAACACAACACAAAATTCAAATATGCAACAATGGAAATGAAAAGTTGTTTCAACCATTTTCTGCTATTAATTTTTTATATCATTTGGATTTCCCTCCACGTAACTTTTTATTCAAAGCATTGCTCATTTTCCTGCTATTTTCAGACTTGGAGATTATTTTTCCTAATGTTTCTGCTGCTGCTGTTGTTGATGTTGATGATTGTCCAATTACTTTGTACATGGAGAGTAGTCTACTGTCAGTTTTATGTGTTACAAATATTATCTCTTAACCTTTCATTTGTTCATAACTTTTTGAGTGAGCTAATATGTAAGCTAATTCCATTACTTTTATAAGGTTAAATTGTAATATGGAAAGAAAGAAAGTTGTCCCAAGTTGGTTTAAGAACTTATTCAAGGTAGGTGTATAACTTGCAGATTATTCTGGGAAATGATTCGCATTCTTGAGCAAATTTGAAACAGACATTATAAAGAGCATGACCACCTTCCAAGAAGTTGTGGGTCCTGAGATGAAGCTGATGAACATAATCACAGCTCTTTTGTGTACCACCTTCTTTTTCCTATAAATTTATCTCAAAGAGACCAAAGTCTTTCTGATGATTCTTCCTTCATGACAAGTTTGAAATAAAACTTTGACATAAGCTTATAATCATTTCTCAGAAATGTGCTTTAACAAAGGTCCTAGGCATTCTGTGGATTTTCTTTTCTTTTTAAGATTTTATTTATTTATGCATACAGAAAAGGGGTGAAGGCCAGAGTTGCTTGGGTGGTGAGAGGCTTCACCAGAGAAAGAGTGGGGAGCAGAACAGACAGACTGATGGAGTATACTGCTGAGGGAAGCAGTGGGGAAGACAGGAGTTGTCTGCTGCGCCATGTGAATCATCTCTGAGGCATGGATCTCATGCCCAGGGCTTAGCTTATTTTCACAGGGCAGCGCTCCAACCTGCTGCGCCACCAGGGAGGGTCCAGTCTGCAGCTTGGCAACTAAACAATATCCTCAATAGACCAAAATGCCTCTGAGTAATTTTTGGGACCTATTTGCCTCATTGCAGTTCTCAAGAATTTAGAACACTTGCATAAAACACTGACATTCAGTGTTAGTCCCCCCAGTGTTTTCTCTACATGATAATTGTTTAAAAGTTGTTTTGAGGGGATATTTTCCCAGTAATTGATCCCCAAGTAATTGATTTCCCAGACTGATCTCTCCTTTTTAAATAAAAATTATCAACTTTCTACTGTTTGGAGGTTCCTCAAACTGCTAAAAATGGAGCTTCCATATGACCCAGCAATTCCACTCCTAGGTACCTACCCAAAAGACACAAAAACACAAAAAGACAGCTGCACCCTCATGTTTATTGCTGCTTTATTTACAATAGGAAAGACATGGCATCAACCCAAATGCCCAAAAGTAGATGACTAGATTAAAAAGATATGGTATGTATACACAATGGAATATTACTCAGCAATCAAAAAGGTAAACTCATGCCTTTGGCAGCAACATGGATGGAGCTGGAAGGGATCATGCTTAGTGAAATAAGCCAGAAAGAAAAAGAAAAAGAAAAATATAGGATGGTTTCCCTTATAGCAGGAGCATAAAGGCCCAGGGGTAGGGTGGAGGAGGAATAATGAACAACTATATACCAGAGACATTTTATGGGGGTGGAGTGAGGAATAGGATAAAAAATGGAGGAGGGGGGAGTACACAGGACTATGGTGATGGCACAAGAGTGAATTGATGATGTGAAGTCCACAGGGATTGCAGCTGAGATGGAAAAAATAAAATAATTATCAATTTCCTTATGTACCTGAAGATTCTATGTCCAGTTCTTGTTTAGTGAGTATCCTAGACATTTCTGTGCCTCCGTTTCTTTATAAGTTATGATGTTGATATATTTTAGCTTTATTTGCTTTTTTTTTTTTTTTTTTTTTTTTTTTCAGAAAATGGGAGTAGAGATGGAGCTTTATGTGGATTTTATTCAGCTCCTCCAGGACTCAATGAAGAAAGAAAAGTCCAGAACTATTGTGTATTTTTTCTATTCCAGAGTTAAGCTCCTTGGGTTCTGGAACTAGACAGACAGCCACCACAAAAGATCCTGTACTGTAGTTTTATCCCAGAGTTTTATTTTGATGTTCATTATGACAGCCCCTGTCAACTGGAGCAGTGACTTTTATAGATGGACCCCTCTGTGCTCATTAGGGTGATGTCTGCCATGCCCATGCCCTGTTTAGAACCAACCCCACAGATGACTGTTGCAAGTGATGGCACAGTTCGTCCCCTTGAGAATCCGGCTGTACCCACGAGATTGAAAGGAGAGCGCCCTACCTCATCTCCGTTCATGGCTGCTTTGAGGTAGGGTGTGCTGGGGGTAACTTCCGGTCCTGAGGTAACTTTCCATGCATGAAATGAAGGCACAGGAAACACCTGTTTATACAGACGTCTTCCCTCAGTCCAGCTCACTGTAATGTATCTTAGAGAGAAATTCCTTTGAGTTGGTTGTATGAATATGGCACCTTTCTCTAGTTTCCAGCAATAATATGCTTTTTTATTATAATACTTTTTGGCAATTTCAATAGGAATTTGGAACATGGGCTCAGAGGACTGGAATCTCTTACTCAGTTCTGTCATCTCAGCACCTAGTAAAACATAAGTATAAAGATTGTGTGTGATGAAACAGAAGTAAATGAGGTGATCACATCTATAATCTAATTCAGGGCCCTTTTGAGGAGAGGAGGTCCTGGTCAGGAGGATCACCAGACTAGCAGGACTTCCATAGGACAATCCCAGGTGCACCAGGATGCATGGCTACTCTATGCAGAAGGGAAGCAAAGGAGAAAGAAAGCAGTAGGGTGAGTAAACAAGAGAAACCAGCATGCTGGATTCCAGGAAACCATCTCTGAGATGGAGTCTGAGAACAGGGTGTTGATGGAGGAATGCTGTCAACAGTCAAGGAGGGGAGAGAGGAAGGAAGTTTAGGCAGAGGGAGAAGGTAACTGTGGTGGCCACTGAGAGCTTGGGTCTGATCTGGCCTTCAGAGATAGCCCAAGTCAACACAAAAAGCCTGCACCCTTTACTCATGACGGCTCGTCACACTAAGCACTGGCCCTGGGAAGGCAGTATAGTCAACGGTCATTCCCTCACACAGTGACACCGCCCCACGCACCCAGCAGGCTGAGGAAGGAGAGTCTAGGGCATCAAGGAACTTCAGGGTAACTCACAGTATCCACCACAGTCTACCCTTTGGGCTGCTCTACCACTTCCTTCAGAAGGGAAGTTTATCCCCATGTGGGAACTTTCCTGCAGAATTCCAAATACTCTCTAGGGAAACTGCAAAAGTCAATGGGCCAAACTATGGTCCGTGCAGCTGCAGGGAGATTCAGCACCACATCTTTACCCATCATTTCCTCCATAACCTAGTCTAGAGTCTCATCCTCACACAGCACTCAAGCTGGTCATATGGCTTCGGGCACCATCCAACCAAACTTGCGTCCCTAATGGCCGCGCCCTTCTCAGGCTATGGGTGCTGGACTGCTCACTGGCCATCAGAACTGTGTAATCCAGATTTCCCCATTGAATGGCTAGGGAGCCAAACACTTTCCTCCACTGTGTAGAAGCAGCCCCTTCTACACAGGGAGGATGGTGACTCTACTATGGTTATTGATCTTTTAGTACAAAGAGCCGCAGGTGCCACACAATAGTTATATGTTAGAGTTAAAAGGGACTTGACCACGTCCCCAGAGGAAGTTTTCCCCACAGACCAGTTAAAATAGACTGCTGAGGGGAGCAGCGGGCGGGTCAGGGGAGGTCTGCTGCGCCATGTGGGTCACCTCCCTGGCGGGACATGGAACTCGTGCTGCAGCGGCTGCCGATATCTTGATAGTGATGAGACTTCACCCTTTGCGCCACCAGGCAGGCCCCTGGTATTTTTTTCTGCAGGATCCATGCTGGTGGCTCAGTTCTGTGGGGGTTGTTAAGGTCTATTTCCTGGCAGGTGCTCTCTGGTGTGTGCTAACTGGTGATCACATTTTATGCCGCTGCTGTGACCCCAACCACGCGCCTCTTCCCTGGTTCTCTTTTCTCCTAGTCTTCTCTTGCCAAGACTCTAACAAACCACCACTTGCTACTGCCCATTAGTCTGTATGTATTTGGATTCTAAGACACTTTTCCTCCAGCACAGACTGAAACCAGCACGTTATCCAAGCATTTCTGGTTGAGAAGATCCACCCTGCTATCACTGTTCTAGGCTGTCCCCCAGGGGGCCTATAAGGAAGCTGCAGGAAAGCCAGACTTTGACTTGTAGCCACAGCTTGCGTTCACATACCTGGCCAGTCCATCAGCCACCTGACCTCCCGCAGGTGTGTATTGAAAGAGCAGCACTGCTATAGAAACTGGTTTGGACCATCAGCACCCGCAGCTTTCTGATGGCCTCTCGCCCAGCACGTGTCCACCCCACCGGTCCACCCCGCTATGCACCACATCCATCTCAGAACACAATGCTTCCAGAACCTCCAGACCTTAGAACCTGGTGGGTCAGACAACCCAGCTCCTAAAGGTGGCGCTGGCTGCGTGTGTATTTGACGTCTTATGACCGTAACTCCATCTCTACTAGGGCTCAAAAATATTCCAAGAATTGTTTTCAAATATTCTCTGCTATAGATGGCATAGCTTTACTCCAGGACTCTGAGGGTCTACACTGTGACTCCTCTATTGGGGTGTTCTATAAACTCCATCTGGAATCTTTTTAATGTTGGTGTAAAATGGACATATAACATTATATTAGTTTCAGGTGTACAGCATAATGGTTCAATATTTATATATATTACAAAATGAGTACCCTGTCATGTTAACATTTGGCACCAAACATAATTAGAAAAATTTTTTTCTTGTGATAAAACTTTATTCTCTTAGTAAGTTTCAGATGTGCAATGTAGTATTAACTACACTGGAGATTGGATCCCCATAACAAATTTATACCTGGAAGTTTGTCCTTTTTGGGCCCCTTCACCCATTTCACCCATTTCTAGCAACCATCAACCTGTTCTCTATATTCATGACCTTGATATGTGCTTCACAGGTAAGTAAGATTTCCCAGTATTCATCTTTTCTGCTAGACTTACTTTACTTGGCATAATTCTCTTAAGGTCCATCCATATTATCATAAATGGCAAGATTTCAATCTTTTTAAGGCTGAATCATATAATATCTGTTGCACATAAACATATAAATGACTATATTTATATTACCATAAAATAAAATAATATATATTACTCTTACCTTTTCTTTACCCATCATCCATCCCTGGACACTTGGGTTGCTTTGATATCTTGGTTATTTTAAATAACGATTCATAAATGTAGGAGTGCATATATCTCTTCATATTAAGGCTTGTATTTTCTTTGGATATAGTATAGACCAGGAAGTGGAATCACTGGATCAGCTGGCAGGTCTATTTGTAATTTTTGACAAACCCCCTTTGACCCTACGCCAGTTACATTCCTTCCAGTAGTACACATTGCTCCTTTTATTCCACAACCTCGCCAACATGTTATCACTTGTCTTATTGATAACAGCCATTCGAACAGGTATGAGGTAATATGTCATCATGGCTTTATTTGCATTCCCTTATGATTAGTGATGTTTGACATCACGTCGTGTATCTGTTGACCATCTGTATGTCTTCTTTGGGAAAATGTCTATTTGCATCTTCTGTTTGTTTTTTTTTTTAAAGATTTTATTTATTTATTCATACAGAACTGGGGTACAGGCCAGAGATGCAGAGGGTGGGAGACTTCACCAGAGACACAGTGGGGAGCAGAACAGGCAGGCAGATCAATGAAGTACGCTGCTGAGGGGAGCAGCAGGCCTGTCAGGAGAGGTGTGCCGCGCCATGTGGATCTCCTCCAGGGCCGGCGGGAATCGAACTCATGAGGAAGTGGCTTAAGCTTCTTAGTGCTGTGCTTTAACCTGCTGCGCCATCAGGGAGGGCCCCTTCTGTTTATTAATCAGATTGTTTTTGGGTTTTGGTATTGAGTTGTATGAGGTTTTTATATAGTGGAAACATTAACCCTTTTCAGATACATTATTTGCAGATATTTTCTCCCGCTCAAATTTAAATTTTCATTTAGCATTTTGTTTGTTTGTTTCCTTCACCATATACACCACTGACATCTTTTGATGCTACAGATATTTCTGGCATCTGACTCATCTCTGCCTGAAGCCTCTGCCTGGACCAAGCACTTATTTGCTCTGGTACCACCAGAGTTAGGGGCCAGTAGGAAGCAGCATCCTAGCTGTGGAATATGTTGCTTCCAGAACCTGAGGTCCAAAGGAGATTTTTCTTCATGGATGAACAGAACAGAAACGTGTCCTTTGCTTTGGAGGAGATGCCCCATCATGCTCCTTACTCCAAGGTCCATAAAAACCCACTGCGGAGAGCGGTCCCTGAATCCTCACAAGGCTTATCATTCACCCTTTTAAGCGCAAATACCTTGTCACATCTGTTCTTCTGGTCCCATCACTATAATGTCACTACAGTGGACCAGTGAGAGGCTTGGAGGGCAAACCCTGCCGCCATGGCTGCATATGCTGACACTTTGGCTTCCACGTGGCACTGTCAACTTCGGAACCTGTGTCGAGGGGTCCTCCAAATGTGGAAATCGTTACCTTTTCCCAGGGAGCAGTTACTTGAATAAAGGACCCACAGATCCCTTTAGAAAAGAAGTTTGATCATGATTGTAAACATTCTTCCAGGACCCTTCTCTGCTTCATTCGTGGATCCAAGCAAGTAACATTCATCTGGATGGCTACCCTCAGCCTGCTGACAAACCACCGATGGTTTCTGTGTACCCTGTAGGTGGGGCAATGACCTGGGTTTCCCTTCTTTCTGGGTCAGGGAGCTCAAGTAGTGAATTCGGGGATTTCAAGGCTAGTCAAGGAAGAAGATGTGACACAAGGGGGCAGTAGCACACAAGGAGCAAGGAGCCGCTGTGACAGGCCAGCGCTGGGGGAAGTCCCTCAGGGCAGCCCTTCCTGCGACAAGGGGCCACAATCCAGAGGGGAATAAAGCAAAATAAAGTACCTGGAGCCTCACTCCACAGCAGACAAGGAGTCTCAAGGGTGGAGAGCGCTGAAGGAAGGCTGGCAGGCAGGGTCTCGAACAGTCACAGGATCTGTCCTGTCTCTGGCTAGCAATGCTGGGTCCAGATGTTTTGCAGAATATATAAAGTAGGCAGGTTCTAAGTGGCTAAAAGTGTATTCTTGGGGAGGATACTCAAAGCAACTGGCAACCTCACATCCGAAAATTGTGTCTGGAACAGTGCCTAGCGCAGAGTAGGTGGTCAGCAAGTATTTGCTGAATAAATATAAATTAATGCGGGAGAATTGTGTTTGCCACTGGTAGGTAATGAGCAATAGGCCTCAGCCTCACTGTGAAGAGGTAAACAACGCAAAAGCAGGATAACAAAGGCCACCTCTGGCTCCCTTATATAGCAATGCCATGTCCCATTAGCTAGCTCTCTTCCTGATTTTGCTGCTAATATTGCCTCCACTTGGTCTCTTTTTTAGGGATCTTATGCCTATTGCTTTGGAAGCTCAGTGGCTAAATAGCAGCCCCTGTGACCTGCCCTGGCCTCAGGAATTTCCCAGTGGTGGCAGCGTCACCCTGGCCAACTCACCTCTTACTGCTGGGTAAGCAGGATGCCCTCCAGGGCCCCTCCCAGGGACACACTGGCTGGTGAGTTTGCCAGCCTTGGGTAGTAAGCCCACCTCATGGAAGCGCCCTTCTTTCTCTCCAGAATTCTTAGCAATTCTGGCATTTCCAGTTCATTTAGTAACAGCAGCTGCTTTAAACAAACATTCGCAACCTAAGCCCAGTGTCCAGGCAGTGGCTCCCAGAGAGGGACACAGAACAGATTCTCCTCGCAGACCTCACAACGAACCGGCCCTGCCGACACCTTGGTCTTGGACTTCCAATGCCCAGAACTGTGAGACGATACATCTTAATCTGTGGCATTTGTCATGGCAGCCTGGGTAGACTAAGACAGCAAGGCCACAGCAGATAAACGAAGTCAGTTTAGAGACAAAGGGGTGAGCAGATCTGTTGGCTCCCAGGCAAGTGATCCTGTCAAATTGGAAACCATCTGGCTCTCCAAGTTCGATTGTCTGTTCCAGGTACAGAGCACAGTCCTCCTGCCTATGTAGGTAGTGAAGTGGACAGTGATCCCTGCCCCATGCTCACGTGCTGCGTGAGGAAGGGGACAGCACAGTGACCCCAGGATTTACGAAAACTGGGGAGGGGGAGGCCGGGGGGGGGGCTAGTATGAATTCTTCAGCTCTACACCCTTCACCCTCTCAGTGACTCCCCAATCCCCCCAGATAAGGTGCTTAGCCCTCTCAGCAGAAAGACCACTTCTCAGATTCTTTCTGTTGAGTAACCAAGGAGAAAGCATGATAACACAAAGCATAGAAAATTGAGAACAAGCTTCAGTATTTGTGTTGCACCTTCTCATGTTTTCTGAGCACATTCTCACCTGTGATCCCATATTCGACTTGACAACAAGCCTGAAGTAATAGAAAGAAAGATCATTCCCAGCGAGGAAATGAAAAACTAGGTCATAAAATAGTTCAAGGGGTATGTCAGAGCTAAGAAAATAGCAAAATGAGGCTTAAAAAGTTGGCTTTTTAAAAAAAAAAAGATTTATTTATTTTTATTCATACAGAACTGGGGTACAGGCCAGAGATGCGGAGGGTGAGAGGCTTCACCAGAGACAGAGTGGGGAGCAGAACAGGCAGATCAACGAAGTACACTGCTGAGGGGAGCAGCGGGCGGGTCAGGAGAGGTCTGCCACGCCATGTGGTCACCTCCGGGGCAGGCGGGGATCGAACTCATGTGGAAGTGGCTTAAGCTCAGTGCTGTGCTTTAACCTGCTGCGCCACCAGGGAGGACCCGAAAAGTTGGCCTTTTTTTTAAGATCAGTAATTCTATAGACCAACATTGCTTAGAAATATTGTACTATGAGTAATGGTGGTCAGAATTTATGTTAAAATGTTCATGCTTTCCATCAACTTCAATGGTGTCAGATGGAAGGGTGGGAGAAAACTGATTTTTCCAAATCTTTTATTCACTGAAGGTGGATTTGGGGCTAAAAAATATATCCAAATCCATTTTTATTTCTAAACATTTACAACCTTTAACAAACATATAGGCACCATTTTTGTCTACAACAAATATCACTCACACTCTGATTTTGCAAGGGCAATTTGAAAGGACTTTTTAGTTTTGTGGTTAATGGACTACCTCAGTTGTGTCCTCACAACTGCTCTCTGTAAATAAAAGGAAAATGTGGTCACGGGGAGTTCATGGACTATACAAATCTATTTTGAGCCTTTTCCAAAGGTAATGGAGAAAGCCAACGTTTCCGCAATCTGCCCTAGCTGATTTGACTAAATAACAGCCAACCGCCAAAAGAAATACAATTTTCTTCCAGAAAGGATCAGAGAGAAGATCCCCCTCATAGTAACCAGGCAAATCAATCCTGGCTCACAATTTTATACATTAGATGAAAATGGGAAATGGCATAGATATAGTTCAACTGCCACTGAAACATCTCGCAGAGTTGCACTGTATTTCTTCAAAGGGTGTCTTGTCACAACAGTTAGGATTCCAGGGGGCTCCCGAAATTTGCCAGCTAGTGGTAGTGCATTCAGAACCTTAGGCAAAACAGTTCCTGACTAGCTTTAGAGTGACAGATGCCCAATGTGGTTATGGATACGAGGGGAGGGCACTACAATAATAGTACAAATGGCCAACACTTGGAATTTATTTAGCCAATATGAAAGAAGCAGGCTGTCCATGGGAGAGAGTAAAATGAAAAACTTGATATAGCGTTTGGTGGTGACAAAGCTCAAGATGGCTGACAGCGTATAAGCACATCAGACATGCGGAGCCACAATCCCGAGTTCCACCTATTATTGACTGTCATTTCCTTTATTGTTGCTCAAAAGTCCCCGGTTATTCTGAGCATCTGGAAGTGCCTCGTGTTCAGGAAAGCCAAGACAAACCCACCAAGGGCCATGGGAATCTCCCCACACTGAGGAAGCAGTGCTCTACATTTTTAATATTTTATATCTCTTATGGGTTAAGACTCTATGAAAAAAAGAAATTAAACTTTCCTGATATACAAGTAAGGCAGGAAGGCAAAGAGAGGCGTTTTGACAAAGAGACAGTGAGCAGTTACACTGGGCTGCCCTCTAAGGTAGCCATCAGCCACAGTGACTTCCAGGGCTGATGTGTGACTAGCACAACAGCTACACTAGATTTTCAATTATATTTCATTTTAATTAATTGAAATTTAAACAGCCACATATGAGGGGGGAGAGAACTGAGTTAGAAGAAGAGAAATAACAGAGGCAGCAAAATAGTTCATATTCCCAGCAATGTCAACGTTTACTTTCTCATTGGAGACTCATAACAGTACACGCTGGGCGGGAAGAGTAAGTGAGATTCTCTGTATTTTATGCAGACATAAAAAAGATAAACAGACTCGTTTAGAGTCATTAGGAAGTTTATAATGGAAGCATGCCTCTGACTCACAATTTCTGACAATCAGCTCAGCACTTTATCCTTGAGAGTTGTTTAATAATGATGACAGTAATGCAGTAACGACATGACTAACATTACAGACTGCTCCTTACTGGGGCCGCTGGGGTTTCCCAACACTTGCAAATTGTGACATTAAAAAAACTGAGGCCCCTCCCTGGTGGTGCAGCGGGTTAAAACGCAGCACTAAGAACTCATACTTCAGCATGAGTTTGAGCCCTGCCCCAGGAGGTGACCCACATGGCGCGGCAGACCCCTGCTGATCCCGCCCGCTGCTCCCCTCAATAGTGTACTTCGTCAGTCGGCCTGTTCTTCTCCCCACTGCTGAGGGTGTTACAGGGTCCTGTGGGTGCTCACCCATGCGCTTAAGATACAACTGCAGGCAAACACCAAAAAGTTAACAATGAGTTTATTTACACGGGAAAAGGGAAATGAATAACTCAGGGAAAGAGAGTTAAGTTGATTAATGCCTCCTACCAGTTCCACTGACCTGGAAACCCAAGAACACGCCAAAAACTGATGGAAAGCCAAGAGACAAGCTGAGAGCCATGATGCCAAGAGCCCCCCACACCCCACATGCCCAGTTTTATAAACAAGCCTGGTTGACTAGTTCCACCCTCAGGTCCCAGCATGCTTTTCGTTGGGGCTGATGGGATTTATAGTTCTGGGTCCCGGGTAGGGGTAAAGTCCACAAAGCCTATATCTGTAGAGTTGGTTCAAAACATCCTTTCCCCCTTCCAAGGGGAGCAGCAGGTGAGAGAGGTCTGCTGCACCATGTGGGTCACCTCCCTGGCTGAGGATCAAACTCGTGTTGAGGCGGCTGTAGCCAGCTTCACAGGGCTGCAATTTAACCTGTTGCAGCACCAGGGATGACCCCCATGTCACAACAATTTTAAGCCATTTTTATAGCCCGTCAAAAAAGGCAGGAGTTGAAATTATATCTAACAAATCAATAAGGGCTTTCATTGACAGGTATGGCAGTGCTATTTCTTATAATAATGCCAGCACTGAGCCCACTCAAACTTTTTAATAGCAAACATTTCAGCCTCACGACAAGCTCCTCCTTGCAGACCCTGTGTCCTCTGATCATGGGGGACTAGCTCAGAAGACACTGAAGGAGGACATGGAAGAAGTAGCCACAGAGACAGAACTTCTGATCTGGGCAGAGACAGAGCTCTGGATCCTCCCCAGAAGCTGAGCCCACCAGCAGAACTGGCACCCCTCGGGCCTCCTCCCTCGGCGCCATGGGCACCAAGCTCAAGACCGGGTGAGTCTCGCCTGGGGCATGACTGGACAGCTGCTGTTGATTCTGACTTGAGGCTCAGACCAAGCAGGTGATCGCCTTCAGCACATGGCAACCGAACAGGCGCCACATCAGCAGCAGGCACAAAGTCACCTGTCATGGTCCACACCTACACACAAGCACCTGTGAACCTTCACCAGTGCAAGAGCTGAAACCCACACGTGATGACTGCTGAGTTGTCACCATTGTGACTTTCCTAGTAATTTTTTTCCTCAGTCATAGAGATTTTTCCCTGCTATTTTATTTATTTTTAAGTATTTTAAAAAATAATGTAATAGTTTATTGTTACATCATTTTGTGACTTTTTCCATCTCAGTTGTCATCCCCGTGGGCTTCCCGTCACGAAATCACTCGTGTGCCATCACCTTAGTCCACTGCATTTTCCCTCCCCCAACTGCATTTTTGATCCCTTTCCCCACTGCACCCCCATAAAGTATCTCTGGTATATAGCTATTCATTATTATTATCATTTTCTTGCCTGATCCGTTATACTCCTGCTATGAGTGAAACCATCTAGTATTTTTCCTTTTCTTTCTGGCTTATTTCACTAAGCATGATCTCTTCCAGCTCCAACCATGTTGCTGCAAAAGGCATGTGTTTGTTTGTTTGTTTGTTGCTGCAAAAGGCATGTGTTTGTTTGTTTGTTTGTTTTTGGTTGCTGAGTAATATTCCATTGTGTATATATACCACATCTTTTTTTTAAAGATTTATTTATTTATGCATACAGTACTGGGGTACAGGCCAGAGGTGCAGGGGTGGCAAGAGGCTTCACCAGAGACAGAGTGGGGAGCAGAACAGGCAGATGGAAGAAGTACACTGCTGAGGGGAGCAGCGGGCGGGTCGGGAGAGGTCTGCCGGGCCATGTGGTCTCCTCTGGGGCAGGCGGGAATCGAACTCATGCGGAAGTGGCTTTAGCTTCTCAGTGCTGTGCTTTTACCTGCTGCGCCACCAGGGAGGGCCATACCACGTCTTTTTAATCCAGTCATCCACTTTTGGGCATTTGGGTTGTTTCCATGTCTTTCCGATTGTAAATAAAGCAGCAATAAACATGGGGGTGCAGATGTCTTTTGCATCAGTGTTTTGGTGTCTTTTGAGTAGATAACTACACTCCTAGTAATTTTTTAACTGGAGATTCTACCTTTACTTTTCACACTGAGGCACACAATGTCATTGCCCCCCAGGCACAGCTCACAACCTAAGACTGTCAGCTGGGGTCCCAAAGACCCCTGCTCCTTAGATGGGTCCAGTAGCTGACAGGAAACAGGACATTGGTGCACAGGTGAGGAAGCTGACAATGTGCATTTAATACTTAGAGTAATCCCATGAGGCAGTTTCCGTTAGCATCCCATTTTAGGGAGGAGAAAATTAAGACTTTGAGTGGCCAAGCAACTTCCCAGCAGTCTAACAGCTCTAGGGAGTCATTGACTTCCACACAATTGTCTGGCTCAGAGACTAAGTTCCCACGTCTGCCAACTTCTAGTCCTGGGCTCATTCACTGAGTCTCCATTATTAATGCCAGAAAAAGTAGAAAGGAAAACTTGTCTATCAGCTGGAAAGATCAGAAAATATTCCAGGGCAACACTAAGAAGTTAATTTTTTTTTAAAGTCATATTGAATAAACTAAAACTCATGATACTTCCCTAACTGTCATAAACACAAAATACAAATGAAGATTTGTCCTGACACATGCATAGCATCACTAAGATCTTAAGCATAAAAATTAATGGACTCGGACAATCTGGAGCTGATAAGAATGGAAAGACTGACCCAGTAACTTTCCAGGGAAATGACCGCACATCCCTGACCCACACGTGGTCAGTCTCTCACATCCCTCCCAGAGCATCTGCCAGCCACTGCCACTACCGTGGCCTCACGTGTTTGGCCTGGACACACCCTGTGAAGGTCTGATACAAGATGCACGTCGACCCTCACATGCACACACACTGGCCTACGGTCATGTACGCACACACATGCTTCGTGTACACACATAGCCGGGAACTGGCTATACCATGTCCATAGACACACAGGCACAAGCACACATAGCTGCGTGTGCATGCACACAATGCACACGCATGAAGTGTGCACAGAGGCCCATGCATGCACACTGACATATATCCACAAGTAGGTGTGTGCATGGAACACCCACACATATACATACAAGTGTGCCCGTGTGCGCAGACACATCATGTACACGCATGTGTGCGAGGTACGCATCGACGGGCACACAGTACATGCAAACACAGACGCATCAGTCTAGCATAGAATAGGCACGTGCCTGTGTGCAGACATGCATGCACATGCTTATGCCACATGCTTATACCATATGCTTCTGTGCATGAATGTACACCCACATACGCACACACATGTGAATGGACCTGGCACTGCTACCCTCAGGGGAAGCCTGATCAGTTTGGTCTGGATGCCACAGAACACAGCTCTCTTTCTTTAGCCATTGTTCTCTGTACAAAAACAAACTCCCAGCCAAGTCTTGGTTTTCTTTCGTGACTTGCAGACAACTTCCATCTGAGTGCTGTCACAACGTCTCTTGGACATGACAAGTGTCAGAAGCGGGCATCACTGCTGCAAACCGCTGCAGGTGTCCTGAGTGGGTCAGTGGTCATCAGTCAGAGGATTCCCGGGCGGGTCATCTGAGGCCTTGGGTCTACCATGCCCTCTGCTCCCCAGTTGTGAGAACTGCTGTGTTGCTCAGAGTCAGCTCTCCCGAAATTGCCATGGCCCCAGACCCTCTCTTTTGTGAGCCTTGGGGAAACAAAGACTTTTATGAAAAGTTTTATTAGTGATGTCTCCTGTGCTAGCACTCTGGGGTAGGTCAATGCTATTAACCCCATTTTATAGAGAGGGAGAATCACCCAGAAAGGCCAAGTGCTTCGCACCAGGTCACACAGCATGTATGGAGCACAGGTAGGAGGATTGGCCCCGGTCTATCTGGTAGACCTCCGCATGCGGGTTTGTGTCGCAGGACTACAGGAGGCCACTCGGAAGGTGCTAGAATTCCGATTTCAGGAGTTCACAGGTGAGCAGGCACAGCTGTGTAATAGACACCCCGCTCCCCTTTGTTCCCAGCTCCCACCTCCCCTCTGTCCTGTTAGCTGGGCAGCGTGTTCCAGGTGTCTAGACTGTATCTAGTCTAGACAGTATCTAGACTGCAGCTCATGAGGAATGTCAGTGGCTATAGCGCCTTCTAGGATCAGCAGCCAGCATGCAAAGGCACCGCAGGGAAGTAGCTGTCGCCCTGACGCGATTTTTCTGACGCCGGGATGCACATGTCTCCCCAGCTGGATCACTGGTTCTCACAACTGGGGAGCAGAGGGCATGCATTGCCCACTGCACAATCCGTTAGTCTCCCAGGACTCTGCATGTGCCTGGACATAAACAAGTGTCTGGTATCTACTTGTGAAAAGGATATGAAAGAACAAGGCGAGGCTAAGATCAGAGAGGTGCAAAGTGGGAAAACACAAACACTGAAGGCCACAGGCCTCAGCTCGTAGAGCAGTTCCCCGCAGCCCAAGCGGTGCCTGTGCCCGGCTCTCCCAGGGAGCTGTACATCTGGTGTGCCAGCCGTGTGCACGGCTAACGGTGTGTCCTGGGAAGGCGCCCAGGCCCTGGATGTGCACCACTGAGCTTGTGAATGTCAGCTGCCAGAGGCACGTGCGTTTGCCAGATCCAATTTGGCCCTGCCAGTTTTGGAGGTTCCCGATTATACAGACCCTGACTTCCAAGCTCGTCAATGCAGAAATGAGCACTTGGGAGGTGGTCTGCAGGGACCCCCTGAACCCCCTCAGCAAAGCTCAACCCACACTGGGAGTGGTCAGTGGCTGTGGTGCAGAGGGCAGAGCGCATGGGGCTTGACTGTTGCCTGCTGGAACATCCCTCCCCGTCCTCTGGCCACGCCCTTCTTAGTCTCTTGAGCTTCTCTAACAAAAGATCACACACTGAGGCGGAAATAGACATTTGTTTGTGTCACAGCTCTGGATGCTGGAAGTTTGCCTTGAAGATGTGCAGGGCCAGCCTCTTCTGAGCTTCGCTGCGTTCATGCCGTGTCCTCGCCATCTTCCCTGCGTCTGTATGGTCCCTGATGTCTCTTTGGTGCGTCCAATATCCCTTCTTACAAGAATACTAGTCATGGATTCGAACCCACTCTAAGCATCTCTCACTTGAATTTAATCACCTCTTCAAAGGGCTTATCTCCCACTGCAGGCACCGCTGCAGGAAGCAGACTGGGAGTCCAGTGTCTGAATGAGATGGGACATAGTTTGCCCCTGGTCCCTCCAGGGGTCTGCGTGGGAGGCAGTGTCTGGTCCCACAGTGGAAGCTGAAGGTGTTCTGCATCCACCTGCCCCAGTCTCTCGCACAGTGGGCTGATCCAGGAGGCCATTTTGGAACATCTTTCTCCTGGTGTTCATCAGGGAGTGGCCCTTGCTGCCGGCCTGGGGCTCAGACCAACAATATGGATTTCCAGGTGGCCACTAGACCTCAAAGCCTGTTTCTCTTGTCTCCTGGTGGTCTGTGAGCTGTGTGATATGCTTTGTAATAAGTTCATTTTCTGCTTGAAGCAGTTAGGGCCAGATTCCGTTGCTGTGACTGGGAATGCTATCTCATACAGAGAGGCAAACTTTTTACTTTAGTGAGGTCTCCATCTGACTTTAAGTAAAATAGAGAACAAAGTTCTTTATTATTGTCATCCTGGAACAAAAAAGACTTCAACCTAATAATTGAACTAAATAAAAAAACATAAATAAGGATCCTCCCTGGTGGCGCAACAGGTAAGGACACAGCACTGCAAACTAGCGGCAGCTTGTTCGTTTCCCAGCCCTGAAGCTGACCCACATGGCGCGGCAGACCTCTCCTGACCTGCCCACTGCTCCCCTCAGCAGTGTACTTCATTCATCAGCCTGTTCTGCTCCCCCTTTCTATCTCCGGTGAATCTTCTCACCACCCCAGTTCTGAATGCATAAGTAAACAAATGTTTATAAAGTTTCACCTGCTGACCAAACTTTATAAAACTCTGCCCTCAAGCATCTGTGATGACTCTCTATTGCCTGTAGCTTCAAGCTGAAGCTCCTATTTTTGATTTGTAAGAACCTCCATGATATAATCGCAGTGTGTCTAGCCCACTTCATGATACTAGTGAGGTCTCCGGTGGGAGGAGCCAGTTGTCTGGTGTTTAAGCACATCCGACCAATGGATTTGAATCCAACCATGCCACCTTCTGGCCTCTAGAGCTTTCTTCAGCCTCAGTTTCCCTGTGTGTCCAGTGAAGAGGAGGCCCCAAGGAAGATATTTCACCCTTCATTCTGCTGCCCCAGCAGATCCGTGCCCACCAGCTGGCCTGAGTGTAGCTGCAAGGTCAGAGGCCACAGAAACTTTTTAGAAATACCAGATCTCGGGCCCGTCCCAGACCTGTGGCCCTGGACACAGGGAGAGCTAGAGCTCAATAGGTTTTAACAACCTGCAACCCAGGGATCCTGACGTAGGATTGAGGACCATGGTTCTGCTGTTGGGTCTGTCCGCATAGTTGTGGCGGGTTTACAAATAGCCAAGTTCAGTGCTAATCAAATTCAGGGAAACATTGCTGCAGCTTCTAGCAGAGAAGCCTCTTGGCTCTGAGGAAGAAGTTCTGGAACACGAGCCCCTGCCCCCAGGAGTGCAGCACATACATGCTCAGAGATGAGGCCTGCCTGTGACCTCCCTCTGCTGATTCGCAGCCCTGGGAGCCAGGGACAGGCCTCCTCTTTCAGCTGATGAGTCAGATTTCTGTGCCTCGCAGCCAGAAGAATCCTAATGATTCACTTGCCAGGATTGCAGCGAGGTGAGATTACACACGCAGAGCACTTAGCATGGTTTCTGATGCCCTGGAAACATTTGGTAGGAGTCTATCGTGATTATCATTATTGTTAATAGTTGTATCATTTTCACTATCTAATTCACACAGGCTGCGTTAAAACAAACTAGCTTGCCCAGCCTTTATCCTCCAACAGTGAGCACACACCGTCATAAGCTTTAGTTTTCAGAATCCACCTCTCTAGTTCAAGCCCCACCTCCTCAGAAGCTCTTGAGAACTGCCGAGGCCGCCCCCCACCTCCCAGGCTTTCTCCACTCAACTCGGTTGGATCCATTTCCCAGCCTTGGTCTTAACTGGGTTGGTACCCTTCGCGCCAGGTGGGGCTGCTGTCCACAGCCACAGAGCCGGGCACTTCGCAGCCTCCTGGACATGCGCCACGAGCCTCTGGGTCATGCCTTTGCTTCACCCAACTAAAACGCAAGCTCCTTGCAAGCAGAATCCAGGGCCATTGCTTTTGTTTCTCTACAAGACCTAGCGTGATACTACTGATCATTAACAGCGCACCCAGCAGATACTGTTTAAATACTTTACCATGCGTGGTTCTTACAACAGTTTTGCGGGGTAGTTATTACTTTCCGTATTCCTCAGACCACACAGACATAGCTGTAGGAATCTTAAAAAACCATGTTCCCTGGCCACATCACCAAGACCAGAAACAACTAGTGTTGTGAAGGTGTAAAGGAAAATGCTAGAACCTGCATTTTCAGGCAATTAAAGTCCAAAGAGATAAGCAGTATTTTGCAGTTGTTTAGCATATATGTTTAGCTTCCATCGTGCTTCCAACAACCTTGTACTGGAAATATTTATTCCAACCTTTTATCATGGAAAATTTTAAATAGACACAAAAGTGTATACAACAGCACAATGCACTGTCCTCAATATGTTGCTAGTCTTTCACTTTAAAAAAAAAAAGATTTATTTACTTATGCATACAGAACTGGGGTACAGGCCAGAGATGCAGAGGCCGTGAGAGGCTTCACCAGAGACAGAGTGGGGAGCAGAATGGGCAGGTCGAGGAAGTTCACTGCTGAGGGGAGAAGCAGGTGCGTCAGGAGAGGTCTGCCGCGCCATGTGGGTCACCTCCAGAGCCAGGGATTGAACTCGTGCTAAAGCAGCTGCGGCGGGCCTCACTGTGCTGTGCTTTAGCCTGTTGTGCCACCAAGGAGGGCCCATTGTAGTTGTTTTTTTCACTCACTACTAAGTGTTATTATTACTGTCATGTGGAACAGAACCCCAACCCTGGCTGACCCACACATGGGAAAACCCCAAATATCTGCCTTCTCAGACTCCAAGTCCTGGGCTTTTTTTTTTTTTCTACACACCTAAAGTGGCAGGAATCTCAGCCGATAGCTTAAAAATCATTTCCCTAAGTTTATAGCATAATGAATGAGCTAACACCTATCTTTTTTAGGAACAGTGAAGGTTATGTAAATAAGAAAATGTCAATATTTCTTTTATGCTGTCTGTTTAAAAATGTAGTTAAGTATGGAGTGACAGAGAGAAGGTAATTCTTCTAGTAGAAACAAATATCTAGGTGAAGAATCAATAGGCCTTGTGTTAATTTGCCTTCAGGATATTGGCGTTAAAGCCAAACTGTCTCCTTGCCAGAAGTCGGACGATTTGCCTGCACGGGGGCGCCATCTAGCGGACATTTCTGTATCTCGTAGGTGCCGCGGCCCCCCACCCCCCCCAACTTAAGATTTCTGTAGACAGGGCCCTTAGGGTAAAACTGATTTCAATAGGAAAAGCCTATTCAAGAGGCTTCACCAAGGCTGGGCCACTGCCTGGGACTCTCCTCCGAGGTGTGTGAAGTAGAGAGACATTTCCAGAACATTTTTACACTATAATGGCAGCTAAAATAGCAACTGTTAAGTTACACAGAATATGCAGAATAGTCATTGTTGCTTCCAGCTGGTTACTCTATTTGGTGAATTTTTGTAGCCCTCACTGCCCCCAGGGGATTTGTACCAGTAACCTCTGAAGCCCCTAGGAATAAATAAAGCATTTCCCCAGCACCTTAAAGGAACCAAATAATATTTATCCTCTTGACTAAGCCTCGTGCCTTCTGGAAATCTAGATTCTGTGAATAAAATACGTTTTCTTTTTAAACTCTTCACTAGAGAATGAGAGTCTGTAGGGCCATGGTCTGTGCCAAGCTGGGGGAATTTCCTCCACCCTCTGGGTTCTTCATGGGCTGGTCAAGCAAACAAATGAACATCAGATTAGTAGGAGAAAGAGAGCAAATGTAGTTACATACAACTGAAGAATTTTCATGGCTGTAAATTTCAGAGTAATGGGCAGACTGGGGGCTTCTATCCTGAGCTGTGGAATGGGAGAGGAGCCTGAGGTATCCGGAAGATGGGAAGGGGTCTCTGAGAAGGGGGGCTTTATGTGACAAGCCCTGAGCTCTGGTGTTTGCCCTCCTTAAGTCAGGTTTCTCTGATCAAAAGGTTATTTCTGGAGAGGACCCCAAGTCTAAGTAATCTTTATTCTTAAAAGTAATGTTAACAGTAAGACCCACAGGGTCTTCATTGACCTTCACTGACCTTCACTGACCTTGGCTCCACATGCCAAGATGACATGTATAGGAAAAGCTGCCCTGAATATCTTGAAAAAAACCTCTCTGAACAGTTTTGGAGAGACCAATCCCTACAGGTTCATAGCCTTTTCACCATCTAGAATTTCTTTTCAATTTGTTTTTATTCAGTAAATCACTAGAGTCCATGCCAGGTGCCAGGCACTGGGCTTGCTGCTGAGCATATGAAAATAAATAGAAACAGCCATGACTTCCAGAAATGTCATTCCATATTCTCCTCTTATTACTTTTCCTCCAAAGACTCCACGTCTTAAAGGGATTTTATTCATAAGCTTTCCATTATTGGTTATTTTCTATTTGTCTTTTTAAATGCATTGCCATGAGAATCTGATTATATAGAACCTGGTATACAGCAGGTGCTTAATAAAGTTTACTCCGTTATATTGGATTGACTTGATAAAATTCTAGTCAAAGGAAAAAATGACTAATATTTAGAAATGATCATGAATATTTTTTTTTTTCCTAACAAATAAACTCATTTCTGACAGGCCTTTGAAATATTAAAAGACAAAGGCTAAAAACTCAGAATCTGCTGGAGCTTTCCCAAGGGGAAAATATAAACTGATCTAACATATTAGTCACTGGAGTCCCAGAAAAAAAGAAGAGAACACCTCCCACAGTTTGATGAGGTTAGCTTTACATACACACCAAAACTTGATGGAACTCTTATATAAGAATAGGAAACTATAGTCCATGGACATGGACATTCAATGCTCAAAAACATTTTTAAACCAAATCAAGCTATATATGACAAGGGCAATATATTATGAGTAAGTGGGGTTTATTTCAGCAATGCAATATTAATTCAATAATCAAAAAAAAAAAAACCCACAAAACTGGCCAATGCATTTTGCCATTGAACAGACAGTATGGTGCAGTGGTGTTAGGATGTATCCCTGGTGAAAATGTTAAATGTCAACTACTTTGGAAAAGTTTCTCATAAAGATAGTCATATACTTTACATTCACCCAAGCAGTTAACACACTTTGGTATTTAACCAGAAGAAATAAAAATAGACATCTCCATTCAGAACTTGTACCCAAGTATTTACAACAATACATAAAAACTGGAAACAATCCAATTTTGTACTAATGAATGTCTGAACAAAATGTGCTGTATCCCTATAATGCAATGAGAAACAGCAATAAAAAGGAATAAAATCTTGATACACCAAACAATATGGATGGATTGCAAATTAATTATTTGAGTTAATAAAGCTAGACCAAAAAAAGGTATTTATCACATGACTCACATACTATTCAGGTATAAAAAGGCAATTTCTGTATATTGTAGCAGAAATCAAATCAGCATTTTCCTGGAACCAGAGTTGGGAGACTGAATGGAAAAGAACACAAGGGAATTATTTGGTGTAATGGAAATAGTCCATATTTTCATTATGGTAGTGGTTTTTGGTATGTAGGTTTTAAAATTTGTCAACACTCATTGAAATACAAATTTTAAACAGGTGGATTTGTTTTATGTGAACTATGTCTCAATAAAATTCATGTTTAACAATTACAATGAGCTATCGCATTCTTTGAGTAAGTGTGAAAAATGAGCAACCTCAAATATTAGCAAGAATGTAGTGCAACTGGAATGCTCATACCCTTTTCATGAGTGTATAAAATGGGAAAAACACTCAAAAAACAGCCTGACCATTTCTCATAAAGTTAAACGTACCCTTTCTCTCTGACAGAACTATTCCATTACTAGATATGTACCCAAGGAAAATGAAAACATGTCCATGAAAAGACTTGTATGTGAGTATGTTGAGTAGCTTTCAATATAATAACCCCAAAGCAGAGACTACCCAAAATCAAATGGGAAGAAGAGTAGACAGATGTGGCAAATTGATAGAATGAACATACAGAAAAGAAGTGTCTGTCACTGACACATTCAATGATATAGGTAAATCTCAAACACATGAGACCGAGTGGGAGGAAGCAGTTAGAGTGGCCGCATGTGATTCCGTAAGAAAGAACCCTGTAGGCAAGCTTGACTTGGTGACAGGAACTGGAGTAGGGGTTCCTATGGGGCTGGAGGGAGCAGAGGGGACACAGGGAAAGTTCAGGGTGACGGGTCTGTTTGCTATCGTGCTTTGGATATGGGCTAGGTGGCTATGTAAGTTTGTCGAGCTTGTCCAAGTTATTGTTAAAATTTTCACTGCACTTGACCGATTGCCCTGATGGTCAGAGCTGCCAGAAATCTGTTCACATCAGGCACGTTCATGGCTCTTACATTTTCCTGTTTCATTTCATTCTGTTTTTTAAGTATTATGAAAATAAATTTATTGAACTCTAGCAATGACTACAAAGTTAATTGCCAAATAATTGTTAATGCCATTTTGCATTAACAGTAACAATAACATTAACCACGTGCATTCACAATAACAATAATATTGCTAATTAACATTAACAATAACTCCCCACTCTGTGCCTGTTATTAAAGAGTAGGTGGAGAAAATACAAAGCAAGAATATGGACATTTCAAACTATGTTTTATCAAATCCACATTGGCCTAAGATGGCATCAGAGGCATTTCTTTGCTTCCCTACCAAGAGGATCATCTAACAACTAGCCAGACCAGTACCACACCCAGGCAGTCTGTTGGAGATGAGCCCTCAGCTTGGGGTGAAAACAGAATACCTCTTGGGCGTGGGAGACAGCACAGACAGCGCTGGCAGGGACGGAGGAGACTCCTCCTGCTTTATTAAATAAGAGTTAAGTGCAGAGAAATGCCTGAGGGTTGGCCCCGGATTGCAAGCTGGTGGACCAGCTGCAGTAGTGCAGCCTGAACTTTGTGAAGGAGACGGGGGAATGGGCTCTTTGGGCCCTTCAGTTTTCTCATGGAACCCCAATTTCAGAGTCCTGTTTCCAGGAGGGTGCCAGAGTCTCTGGAGTCTGTAAGGACAGCTGGGGACAGGCGCAGTCACTGAGGTCAGGACCTCCAGTACATTCTGGGAGACAAGGTTCCCACTGGCGTGTGCAGGAATAGCTAGCTCGCCCCAGTGATGGGCAGGGGATGAACCTCAGTCACTGGCAGCATCCTGGCAAGGGCAAATGTCAGACGACTTGCCCTGACGTTCTGCAGCTGGATGCTGACGTCTTTCTGAAATTCGGAGGTCCTGCTTGCCAATCTATTTCTCATTCCAGTATGATCTCCCAGCGCTGTTTCCTTTTTCTCATAAGCTACGGGAAATACTGTAAACACAGCAACTAGGAAGGTAAAACTGGACAGCTGAAGCGTTTTATGTGGACCATACTGGGGGAAAAAAAACCCTCAAGTTAATAAATAGAAACAGCAGTCCAAAAAATAGCAAGAAAGGTGGTAGGAAAATTAGGAAAAAATGGCAAATTCAGGTGTGATTAACAAAAGTGTTAATGTTGAGGAGGGGCAGTCATAAGCATTTGGGACAGTAATAGACACGCAGAGCAGTATGGTTGTCCTGGGAGATTAGGAGAGAAGCCCTGATGACCAGGAGGGAGTTGGGCCCCTTTCAGTCCCTTGCTTCAGAACTAACAGGAGCAGGTCCGGGAGTCAATGCTATTGCCAAGCACCTTGCTTCTTAGCAAAACCCAGATTCCTTGGGAGCTGAGCAGTGGGCAGAACTTGGAAGAACTATGAAAAGGGAACCAAGAAAAGATCCCAGCAGTGTGGAGGAAGTCAACACAGGGGAGGGCTGAGAAGGGGCAGGTGGCGAGGGAGAAGAAGGGGAACCCCTGGGATGCTCTTACCTGATGCCTTAGACTCCCTCCATTATGGAGTGATGCATGTCAGGGGTTCGTTGTGGATATGATTCTTGAGTCAGGCTCAAATCTAAGAATGGAAACCACCAGTAGACCCAGTAGCCAGGAGCTAGGAACGTTAAGTTCAGGGAACGGAGGTAAGAACGCCCGCTCTCACCATGTGGGTAAGTGTGCGACTGATGGCCTCAAGCATGCACCTCAAGAGAAAGCAAAGCGTGATTCTGAAAGGAGACATAAGTGTAAGTGTACTTCGTGGAAATGTCTGAGAAGCAAGCAGGCCCTGTGAGTGTTCAGTGTCCTGGAGGAGCAATGGGGAAATCAGACGGGATCGCAGAAGGGATCTGGCTGGAGAATGATGCAGCCTTTTTTGCCAGATGGGGCAGGAAGGGCAGGGAAGAGACAGGAAGGTTGTCACGAGGAGGAAGATTTGAGGGTAACACGGAGAGACCACAGAGCTTTCCTAGACTAAAACCCTCCCTTTCCTGAAGCCATCATTGGTGATTTGAGCACAATTCAGTCTGGCATTTTGAAATATTTTTGAAGGCATTTGTTGATGCCCATTTCTTTGCAAAGTCAGTCTCTTCCTAAAACGTCCCTGGCTGCAGGGGTTTATCCAGTCGCTGAGGGCAATGCCCTCGCGTTTCTGGCTAGGCGTTCTCGTCAAGCAAAGCATGGCCGGAGACGCTGGGCTGATCAGGGCCTGAGGTGCTGTCGGCCGGCTGCCTGGACTCCAGTCTTAGTGCCCAGCCCCGATACCTTTCACCCCATTTGCCCCAGCGGCCCATGTCCTGTGCTGACCTTCGCCTACTTGGCTGTGGTCCCAATGCCTCTGTCAGCTGTCGTCATGCGTGGGTGTCAAAGTTCACCGCCTATTTCCTGCCTTCCCCCGTCCTTGGTGGGATAATGTCTTGAATGGACAAATATCCCAGAATCATGCACAGTTCTAGCTGAAGCTGCGTTGTCCCCTGCAGTCCAGAGTCTCCAGCTTTCATGCCCCCACCCCCAGGATTCTTAGCAGAATTGAGCCTGGGCTTACCATCCACCTGGGACTCTAGGCCTTCTGCTGCCTATCTGGATTCAGCGGGTGAACTTTCCTTCTGGGCCCAGGCTCCTGCCTCAGCCATAACCTGCAGCGGAGGAGATGGAGAACCGTCAGTACAGTTCCTTGCCTCTGCAGTCTTGCCACTGTGCTAGCTCGCTGTGTTCCGGATCTCACTCACCTTCCCATAGCCTAAGAGTGACGCCTAAAGAAATGGGTGCTTTAAAACAATCTGAGACGTCCAGGTTGTTTCCAATTTTAAAGTCACTTCGGAGCATAAGTATGCTCAAAACAATAAACAAGTTGAAAGGATAGAGCCTTGAGGCTTTTTTCTGAGGCGTGACATTCTCAAAGTCATTTCAGCCCAGTGCATTGGCAAGAGAGCGCCACCTAGTGGGGAATAAGCTGTCTCTCTCAGAGTTGCAGGGGAAAATGGAGAGAAAATAAAATGACATTTATTACAGATAATTGCAGGTGTTTGAAATCCCACAAGGACAAATTATTCTGCTAAATTGGGGGGAGGGAGCTCATTTATTGAGTATACAAAGTCATTTGGTAAAATTGCTTTGGTGCCTTTTCAGAATGAATATATTAATATTTCTCAGGTAGACAATCATGTACTTTGTTAAGCTATTATATAATTGAACTTTATACTTCCTATTTTTAGGCAAAAATGCAAATTACAAGTTAAAAGTCTCTAATAGTTCTTTACTGAAGAAAATTATCTTCAGTACATGTCAGAGAATCAAAACAATGTGGGTTAATCTATTTTCCACAGCATCCATACAGTGATTTTTTAATATTCATAGTGATAAGCCTAAAGCGTGGTTCTCCAGCACTACACATAACAGTCAATTTTTATACATGAACATGTGTCTTTAAGTCCAAACTCCTGCTCTCTAAACCCAGTCACTGGGATTCACTAGTCTGAACTGGGACCAGGAAACCTGCCATTCTAATGCACCTGGTCTCTTAACATGCTTGGAGAGAGCATGTGCAGCATTTAAGAAGCCACCAATACTTGTGAATCATTAGGAGCAATAAAACTGTGTGTGTGGAAAGGTATTTGGTGCTTGGAACACAGGCAGCCTCTGCGCCAGTCACACGCAGTAACTCTCTGCCATCAGAACATAGATGACACGTGACAGACCAGGGCCCGAGCACAGGGACCTCACATGAGGTCAGAATCAACGTTCTGGATTCAGTATTTCCACTGGAGAACTTTGTCGCCTGCCTCGTCTCTACGCCCCAAATGCCCAGGTCCAGCAGAGCTCAGCTGGGCCCACCTCATCCGCCGGTTCAGTTCCCCAAGATGCCCTAACCCCCCTCAAAAGAGTCCTCTAGCACTGACAGCCAGAAAGGTGAGTGCTAATCTCAAATATCTCCCTAAAGCTTAGAGAAGCAAACTGGATTCTCTCCAGAGTAAATTTACCATTTCAGAGAGTACAAACTCCTGCTTTAAATGAATGACACCTTCTTCAAAGATGCATATACCTGTATCTTCCATTCCGTCTTTTGTGACTATTTAAAGCAGTAATTCTCAACTCTAGCTGGCATTAGAATCATTTTAAAACCTTTAAAAAATTCCAATCCCTACCAACTAGCATATACAAAAGTTAATTTTAAATGGGTCAGAGGCCTAAGCGGAAAAATTCAATGAGTCTGAAATCCTTTCCTTTCGGGAATTCCAACCTTATGCATTATAAGAAGAGGCAAAGGTTTAGCTAAAAATGCCAGGTCCTCCCTGCAGCAAGGCTTGGGCCTGTCACTTGACTTGACAGCAAAAGGAGCCCATTTCAGACTTTAGAAAGAGGAGATGACACAGAAAGCCATGGGCAGTAGAGGCTCCTTGGGGCAGTTGCTGGAATCTCCAGGATAACTGCCCTGGGCATGGGCACGTACGCTGGCATCTGTGCCGGGCACATGAGCAGCACCAGTGTCCACCCAGCTCAGTGCCTGTCCACCCAGCCTGCAGAGTTTCTCATGTTTTAATGTGTTTAACCTACTTCTGGTTGCGCCCAAGGTTACGCTTCAATGGATCGTGCTGTATTCTTTCTCTCTCTCTCTTTTTTTTTTTTAAGATTTATTTATTTATTTATCCTTACAGAACTGGGGTACAGGCCAAAGGTGTGGTGGGCGAGAGGATTCACCAGAGACAGAGTGGAGAGCAGGAAAGGCAGAGCTACTGAAACACTGTTGAGGGGAGCAGCGGGCAGGTCAGGAGAGGTCTGCCGCACCACATGGGTCAGCTCCCCGGCACGGTCTTCGGTCTTCTTCGGAGAGCTTCATAATGCAACGCTTTAACCCGTTGTGCCACTAGGGAAAGCCTGAAGGTGCTGTATTCTTTTCCTTTGCATTCAGACATTCTTTTCCCCTGTTCTCCCCCACTCACTTCAGCCTGACTGTTTAGACTTGATCTTGTTGTATGAGGTGCAGAGGAAAACCTTCATGCCTGCTGCCGGTTCCATGTTTCTCTCACTGGCTTGCCCCTTGCTTTCAGGGAGCCCCAGAGCTTTAGCAGCTGAAAGCAACAAGGACAGGAACACTGGTGTCCACTGAGTTCCAGAGTGCGGGCACTCTCTGTGGCACAGCGTCACTGGTCACACGTCTCCATCAGCCTCACTTCTGTGACCACTCATTCATCCAGCAGGTATTTCTGATGCCTACTAATGTTAGACACTATTCTAGGCCTGTGGAGAACAGTACACAAGACAAGGCCGCGGTTTGTGTGTGCTGAGATTTTAGGGAGCAAAGACAAATAGCAAATTAATGTCAAGTGGTGGTGTCAGCTCTGAGGACAATCAGAGAGCATAAAGGGGAGACCAGCGCTCACTTGAGGGGGCTGGGCTGTGCTGCACAACACACTCAAACAACCTGGGGGTGACATTTGGTCTGAGGCTTGAATCTTCAAAACCCAGGCAAAGGAAGGTCTGGGAGAAGAGCAGCTAAGAGGGATAACTAAGAGGGTCACAGATTCTTTGCCTTTGTTCTCATCTAAGGGTGGGACTTCTCAATCTAGATGAATCCTGCAACTATAGTTGGGCTATAACTGACTGGACCAAATAAATGATGGCAGGATTAATGGTGGGTCCATTTCTAGGCCTAAAGTGGCCAGCAGCTTCCACTTCTGGTGTCTTGAGATTGTCACTAGGGATCCCCACGTTATCTGGTGAGGAGTTATCTGACTCTCAATTCTTACCATCCAAAGGGGCCCTGACAGTGGCTGGAGAGGGAGGGAGGGTTTAGCTGGACCTGGCCTTTTGAACTTTCCAGACATCCCTGCTCCAGGACAAAGTGTGAATGAAGCCGTCTTAGAGCCTCCAGACCAGACCAGCCCTGGACTGAATCCTAGCACAAGACTCACGTCAGCACCCCTTGGGATAAAAGGTTGCCCAGCTGAACACGAATCCATGTTCCTGTCCCACAAAAATGTGATGAATAATAAAATGCTTGTTTTTAAGTCGCTATATTACAAGGTGTCTGTGATGAAGTAGCAGCATTCCATATCAGGAAAAATAGCAGCTGACTGCCCAGCTAACTGGAACAGTACAGGGAACAGCTGAGGCAAAGTCCTCAAGCAGTGACTTTGTCACATTCAAGGGGCCAGAATAAGGCCAGCGTGGCTGAGGCTGAAAAGGGAGAGAAGAGAGGAGAGGAGTTGGTACAGATGGTGCCTGGCAGGCTCCTGGTGGGGAGCCATCAGCGTGATTTGATCAATGAAAGCGATGGTCTAAAATTTGCAAGTGCTTTCTGGCTATTCTATGGCAGCAGGTCATAGTGGGGCAAGCACAGACAGACAGCAACCAATAAGGAGGCTGTTGCAATGGGTGACTTTTCCAGGTTGGAAATTTGGTCCAATGTGTAGAAACTTACCTTGCAACATTGTCCTCAACCTCCCGACCTTTATTCTAGTTCATGTAACTGAACCTCGGCCTTATTTCTGCAACTGGCCCTTTGCTTTGCATCTCAGCTGTACCACGGTGCCCCACGTCAACAAGGCCAGAGAGAAGGGGAATCCATTCTGTATGCTGAGTCCTATGCAGAAGAGTCCCCACCGGGATGAGAGTAACTTATTTGGTCATTCAGATGACCAAAATAAACTTATCTATATTTGGTCCTTATCATAGTACCAGACTCGCAGCTCTCAAAGCCCTGGAATTCTTAAGAGATACGAGTAGTGAAGGTATCTTTTATTTTACAGAAAGTAACTATTGAAGAACACCTGAGTCAGGTTGCCAAGGAAACCATAGGAATAGAGGGAGAAGCTTCCAGGGTCCACCTGCATGCCCTCCAGGGAGAGGAAGGGGACCAAGAGGCAGGGTCCATTGCCAATATATTGCCAATGGTTAATTGACCACACCTGAATAGTGAAGCCTGGGTTGGGAGGGTCACTGGGAATGGCTTGCCCAGAGGACAGGGAAGTGCTTCACTTTCCCCCACACCTTGCCCCAGCCTCTCTTTCTGGTGGCTGTTGATTTGCATCTCTTAGTGTCCTTTGTAATAAATCAGTGATCTAATGAGTAAACAGATTTCCTGGTTTCTGTGAGTCGTTCTAGCAAATTAATTGAGACTGAGGAGGGTGTCCTAGAAACCTCTGGTCATCGCCAACAGGACTGAAACACAGGTGATAATCTGGGTTCATAGCGGGGCACCTGGAGTCTGAGCGGTAGCTGGTTGGTCAAAGCACAGACTTGCCTGGGGCCGGGGCTGGCGCCTGAAGTGGATGGTGGTCTTGAAAGGCTGAGTCTTCCGTTTGTGCCATTTGAGAGTGTCCGGGTAGACCACGTCAAACCTGAGTTGAATCCTCAGTCACCATTGAAGAGCATGACCGCCTCCATCTTGAATTATCTGCCGCCATTTTAGCCTTGAGTTCCTGTGTTCTTTGGGAAGGGGCTTCCCTGTATGACACCATACCGGGCCACCTTGACCTAGGATCGGACCATGTCTGCCAACCAATCATGGGCTGAGGCAAACTTCTGTACCAAATATGGAGGGTAGTAAGGGTCAACCAATCAGGCAGTGACCCATATTGCACCGGGCCTGCACCTGGGGGCTGTATAAAAACTCTACCTCACAAAGCACGTGGCCCTTCATACCACCCAGGTGCCTCTGGTGTGCGGTTGGCTCCAAGCTCAAGCTTGCAGTAAAGTTTCCTCTTGTCTTTACAGTGGTGTGACTGGCTTTTTTTGCGTCCCATCCCAGCATAACAATCCTGATGGTGTCCAAGCAGTGCTTGCTGGTGAGGGGAGACCCACCCACCCACCTAGGCACCGTGACAATGGAGCCGCAGGGAGCACCCCCGCACGGGACAGCAAACGTGTTGAGCAGACTTGCTCAGCTGCCCGCACACAGGTAGCGCATAGGCAGACAGACTCCTGCTCTACTTTGCTCCGTGAAATACCCTGTGACGAAAGTGCCCTGTTCCCTGTGGAAGCGACCCAAGGCGGCCAAGTGCTGCTGTGACTGGGACGCAGCCTGCCTTGTTTTGGGATTCAGCATTAGGAAACTCCCTCTCTTACTGACATAAACTCCCTCTTCAGTGTCAGAGTTGGTGAGAGGTCAAGGGTCACCCAGGAAGGACACTAGTGCTGGGCCAAAGGAAATGGGCTGACCTGAGTGTGAGCCCTCACCCAGGCTACAAAACTCAGCCCAAGACCCCAGGGCAGGCACACAGAGGAAGGTTAATAAAAGGCTTATTTGCAAGGGAAATGAAAAGAAAGGGGGCAGAGAGATTAATTAGTCAGTGTGTCCTGGGGGGAAGTCTGCCTACTCTGAGACCTCAGGTGCACCAAAGGCAGGCAAAACCCAGGGCCCCTCCAGGCCCACTTGTGTTCACTTTTACACCAGTGGGGCGGCTTAACTCCACCCTGAGTTCCCAGCAATCCCCCTCCAGGAAGTCGAGAGTCTCGGCAGACCCATGCCTGGTGGGAGTGGTAGTCCCCGCACCTGGGCTCGCTTTCGCATGGAGGGGGGTGGTCCACTCAGGACACCTCTTCTCTCGACACTTTCACACCGGAACTAGCAAGGTGTTCCTTGAGAACATGAACTGTGACTTGTCCGTTTTTATATCTCTGACACATGGTTTGGAGCCTCTGTACAGCCATCAAACAACTGAGCGGATCTGAGAACTTGATCCTGGACCTCTGGCCAGTGCAGGCCTGTATTTCCAAGCTGGACGGGGTCCAGGCATTTGAAGCCGCCATCTCCCCAGTGTGTCAGCCCCACGTTGGATACCCCAATGCAGGGCTCAGGCAGCGCTATGTTGCTGTAGCCTGGGACAGGCGTTGTAATGAGAAACCAGAAACCGGAGATAGAGTGAAGATAGCCAGACCTTCTCATTTGGGGAGTTGGTGCTGTTTCCAATGAGCAGCTGTAGCAGTTAGAGATAAGGGCAAGAATTTGAATTGCTATTGTGCTTCACTGCAAGCACTGGAGGTTTTTCTAGAGTGCTTTGTGATACCAGGTGGCAATGATTATGGTGAACTTAGCTGGGTAAATAATTAAGCTCTTCCTTTCTTACTGTTCCTATTCCGGTTCTACTTGAGTCTACCATTTGCTATCAACAGAAGCACAAGTAAATGAACAGAGAATATTGGGGTGAGAGTCCGAGGCTTTGGGTGCTTAACAATACAGCCAGCTCACTGCTGGAGGCTGTGCAGGAAGGGGTCGACCCCAGAGCATAGCAAAGTTAAGCTGATAACTTCCATTTTCAAGTGCAGGTCTCATCTCACCCAGACTATGTCCCGCTGAGTGCTGCCCTAGTTTGTCTTTACCTCTGCACAGGTAGAAGTCCTGGGAGGGGACTTGCATTAAGATGATAAGATCTGTCTCACCTGAGAATCTGCATCTTCAACTTGGCAGCAGCTTCTAAGCTGCCATGTATTTCCAGCCTCCCCACCCAGCTCTTATCTTATAGTGTTTCTTTTTTCCCCTCAGCTTTGGGGAATTATAATTAGTATACCCCAAAAATGCAGTAATGCATACAATTCATTGAGTTCAGACATAAGGAGATCTCTGTAATTTACTCATCTTGAATTGACACCCACTTTATACCCACTGAATGGTAACCCCCACCCCAGTATCACCATTCTCTTGCCTACTTCTACACACTTGGCTGGTTTAGGCACCTCAAAGAAGAGGGAGGAGTCGTGAAGAATTTGTCATTCTGTGGCTATCTTTTCCACTTCTCATAATATTTTCCAGGTCCATCCATGTTAGAGGATGTGACAAGGCTTCTTTTTTCAGACTGAATAATATTCCGTTGTCTGTCTAATCATGTTTTCTTTATTCTTCCACCTGTCAGTGGACATGTGGATTTTTTGTTTATTCTCAATTCTTCCCTCCCTGGAGGCCAGACACATCCCCACCCAGAGCAGGAGCAGGGCAGGACCTTTACTTCCACAGGCTTCCAGGCAGAGGTGGGGGGTGAGGCAGACATAGTCGTGCTTTGGAGGTTACATTTGGGAATAGGTCATGGCACCAAAAGTGTTAGTCAGGCACAGAATTTGGAGTTCTTAATTCCCAGGAGATGCCACTAGAAACACGGGAAGTTGTAGCATCATTTTAGGGTCCACCACGCTCCTGCTGGTCAAGATCATACAAATGTATTGTAGAAACTTTACACGTCCATTAGCATCTAAGCTTAAGTGGGAGCTTATCGTGACAGGCTTTTCCTTGGGCCAAATCTGGCTAAATCAGCTAGAACTACGCTCCTTTGCTAGATTTCTTTAATGATGTTTGCTTCATTCTAAGTGCTGAAAAGATATAAGACAAATGGAAAAAAAGGATCCATAATCTCACCACTAGCAAACAACTTTCCGTTAGGTTCTTATCTCTCCCATCTTTTGGCTGAGTGTATGTTTTTATGCAATTAAGAAAATGCAGTATATAAATATATAGCTTAAATGTTAAACATTATTTGAAATACAAAAATAATATCTATTCACTGTAAAAAATTTTGAAAAATTTGTAAAGTATGGAACACTTCAGTGGATCATGCTAGAAGGTTTCTGGCACTTGGGGATGGATGTGGTGTGGTAACCCACGTTTGAAGAAGTGTGTACTATCTGTTTATTTATGCTTACAGAGCTGGGGTACAAGCCAGAGGTGTAGAAGCAGTGAGAGGATTCACCAGAGACAGAGTAGGGAGCTGAACAGGCAGACTGACTCAGTGCATTGCTGAGGGGAGCAGTGGACAGGTCAGGAGAGGTCTGCTGTGCCATGTGGGTCAGCTCCCTAATGTGGTGCTTTAACTCTTTGTGCCACCAGGAAGAGCCCCACATACACTTGTTTTGTTTGTTTGTTTGTTTGTTTAAGATTTATTTGTGCATACAGAACTGGGGTACAAGCCAGAGGCTCAGGGGCAGTAAGAGGCTTCACCAGAGATACAGTGGGGAACAGAACAGGCAGATCGACGAAGTACACTGCTGAGGGGAGCAGCGGGGCGGGTCAGGAGAGGTCTTCGGGCCATGTGGTCACCTCCAGGGCAGGCGGGAATGGAACTCATGCGGAAGCGGCTTGAGATTCTCAGTGCTGTGCTTTAACCCACTGCGCCACCAGGGAGGGCCACATACACTTGTTTTTAAGAAGTTACTAGAGAAAGATTCCTTGACCACAAGACCTAGGTAGATATTAATAAAATAGGAGCTGAGCAGTGTAGGAAAAGTATAAACAGCAATTGCTCTTGGTGGTAGGGTTTATAAGGTGGTTTTTACTTTCTTCTCATATTGTCATGAATTTGCAAATCTTTTACAGTGAATACTAATGTAGCAATACAGGCGGGAAACTAAATTTTTCAAGAGAGAGATCCTAATTCACAGATGTGTTTCAAAGTAGGTTTTTCTACTTTTAATTCTCCCCACCCCCAAACCACTTTTTAAAATTTTCTTTACTTTTTTGGAGGTAGTTTCTGATGAAGACTCTGGCAGCCTAAACACATTTATTTTCAAGGAAAAAGGTTAATACCATCAGGAAAAAGATACATCATCTCAGGGATACTTCACCCTAGAAGACCAGAAGGGCTTAATGCCCCTCTAGGGACACCCAGGATTTGAGGGGTTAAATACTCCCTTTACACTTACCCCAGGACAGCCAGAGGGATCAATAAGTCCATTGCATGAAAGAACAAAAGGAACAAAGAGAAAATATCTAGGGAGAAACAGCCTGGGAAGAACAGAATACACAGGGAATTCTGAGTGACCAGATGGGTTGAAAACAAATAGTTTATACTTCTGAACCCTGGCAGCCTGTGACAAAATAATAAAAAGATCACTAGATATGTTAATAATTTCTTAAGTAACATGATGACCACCAGGTGGCATATTAGTTTGTCAAAACTAAAACAATTAAAAGTAAATTATATTGGCAAAAGAATAGACAAATAGATCAATAGAACAGATTAGAGAGCCCAGAAATAGATCCACATAAATATAGTCAGTTAATCTTTGACAAGAAAAACAAAAGGCAATATAATAGAAACAAGTTTGTTTTTTCCAACAAATGGTTCTGGAATATTTGTACATGCACATGCAAGAAACCAAATCTAGACAAAGACCTTATACCCTTCAGATAAGTTAACTCACAGTGGAAAACAATATCCTGTAAAATTCCTAGCAGATAACAGGAAGAAAACTCATTGGCCTGAATTTGGCAATGAATTTTTAAATAGGACACTGAAGACATGAACCATAAAGAAAATTGATAAGTTGGTATTTATTAAAATGAAAGCCTTTTGCTCTGAGGAAGACAATCAAAAGAGGGGTCCCAGGCTGGGAGAAAATACGTGTCTGACACAGGATAGTTATAAAAAATATATAAAGAACTCTCCAAATTTAACAGTAGGAAAACAATGCTATTAAAAAATGCGCCAAGGGCCTTCACAGACACTTCACCATGAAAGAGACACAGGTGGCAAATAAGTATATGAAAAGATGTTCTACATCACATGTCATCAGGGAAATGAAAATTAAAATAACAATAAGATTGCACTACACACCTATTAGAAAGTCCAAGACCCAGAACATCACACCACAAGATGCTGGTGGAGCAAACAAGACCTTTCATTCATTGTTGGTGGGAATACAAAATGATACAACTACTATGGAAGACAGTTTGGTGAGAACTTTCAAAAACTATCCCTACTATCTCATTTGGCAGTTGAACTCTTTAGTATTTAACTACAGGAGCTGCAAACGTATGCCTGCTCAGGAAAGTTTATAGCAGTTTTATTCATATTTACTAACACCTGGAATCAACCAAAGTGTCCCTTAGTAGGAAAATGGATGAATAAAGTTTGATACAGCCAAAGAGTGGAATAGTATGCAGCACTAAAAAGGAACGTGGGGTGATGTTAACATAAACATGTATCATTAAGTGAAAGAAGTCAATTGAAAAGACTGCATACTCTGTGATTCTAACTACATGACATTAGACAAAAAGGTAAAACTGTGAAGACAGTGAAAAGGACAGTAGTTTACAGGAATTAGGGGAAAGGAGAGATGGGTACACAGAGTACAGAAGATTTTAGGACAGGGCAATGATGCTGTATGACACTTGACTTGTGGAAACCTTACACACTATATAACTTACACACTATATAAACTCACACACTTGTATTCTATATAAGCCATAGAATACAAAACACCAAGCTTGAACATTAATGTAAACAATGAATTTTGAGTGATTGTGAGGTGTCATGTAGGTTCATCAGTTGTAACAAATGGAATTTGACGAGGCAGGTAGACACGGGAAAGAGGGCCCGTGTGTGCAATATAAGCAAAATCTCTGCATCTGCCTCTCAGTTTCACTTTGAACCTAAAACTGCTCTGAGAAATGTCTTTTAAAAATAAAAAACAAACTAAATTATTAACATAAAAATCAGTAATTCCTGGAATATGGAATTTTTAGATACAGAAATGATTACGTGAGCCCCAAAAGTGTAAACGTGTAGATTATCCACCTAAGACAAAAGTGTGGTGGTTTTAGTTAATTTTCTTAACCCAGAGTTTGAAATAGCTAAAATTGTCATTGGTAACAACCAAATATCTTGAATCAATGCAGCTTACGCAATTAGGCGACCTATTATTTCATATACTAAGAAATTCTCAGTGCCTCAGCTGGACATTAGCATGAAGTACACACCTGCCAACTCAGTTACCATCATCTAGGAAGTTACAACCATCTACTCTTTGCGGGCCCTCAGGAAACCTCACCACTGCCACTGCCAAGCCCTTTGATTGAATTAACAATTGAGCTACAAGAAAAGATGTAATCCTGGAGGCCTGAGACTGGGCTCTCCCATCTCTGACTTGCCCTCAGTAGCTCCTAGAGGGAATGGACTGCACAGGACACAAGGCAGTTCTCCCCAGCACCCCTCCAACCCCGCCCCCCCAGCTCCCCAGCTCCCCAGCTCTCTCTGGGTCTCTGTATGGCACTCACCGCGTGTGTTACAAGCCACACTAACAGGAGGTGAGGACTGATGAAGATCGTGCTGGAGCTGACACAGGCGGCAGCCTCTGAGAAGTGGCTTCTCCATTCCTAATTTGGTTCCAGCCTAGAGTTTTTGATCCACAGTGATGGCTAAAAGGCATTCCCCTTATTTCAAGCTGGCTGCAGACTAGGCATGGATAGTTCATTTATTTACTTTCATTGCAATTCCTTTGACCTTATTTTTTTCTTAATAATAGACTTTATTCATGCCTCCCTTTTGTTGATAGAATAAATCATTTATTTCTTAACTCATCTTTTTAAAAGTAATATAATAGTTTATTTTTACATCACTTTGTGCCTTTTTCCATCTCAGTTGTAATCCCCATGGGCTTCCCATCACCAAATCACCCTGTGCCATCACCATAGTCCAGTGCACTTCCCTCCCCCACTGTTTTTGATCCCATTCCCCACTCCACCCCCATAAACTGTCTCTTGCCTTATA
>NW_004567119.1:19158437-19184411 GCF_000260355.1 Condylura cristata | reverse complement strand
CGGGGACAGAACCCCCGTAGTCTTCATGTGAGATCGCCCAGCGCAGTCTTCATGTGAGATCGCCCAGGGCACTAGCAACATGGTCTGTGTAGAGAGAATCACGGATGCTTTTAACAAACTGCTTCATTACTGACTAACAGTGCCACACGGACCCCTGCGCGGTGGTTACAGGGGAAACGTCATTGTAACTGATATCACTCAGGGAGGTTGTATGCAGCCCACCAAGAGCCGCACTAGCCAGCTCATTAAAATGCTTTAAAATGCTTCATTGGACTCAGAAATACTTAGTGATTTTTGAAGAATATCTTAGTGAGTTTTTTTTTTAAATTTTCAGCAAAAAGCTGACATTTTAGGTGGCTAGGGAAACACTATTTTCCTTTCCTCTTAAAAAAATATAGGTTCCCCACTCTGTAATATGATATTCAGCAACATTTTCCAGAAAAAAAATTAGATTTAGAATATCAAAAGATGAGTATATTTCAGTGGAAGCTGGGAATTGTACAAAAAGCCAAAGGACTTTTTCCAGTCCCTTCTTGACCTGTTCTTCTCTCATCTCCTTTCCCAGAATTGCACACAGATGCATTCCAATTTTTATCTATGTAATATCTTGGAACACTGGAGCTAAAATACTGGCGACCTTGGCCTCTAATGACTGGCCAGAGCAGCCAATTTTACTTCTGATGGAAGAGTCTCCAAGCTGAGCATAAGCGATAGATAATGATGGACTGCAGATTGCACAACCCAGGACTGAAAGCGAGCAAAGACTGAAAGAGGGTGCTCCTCACTCCCCCCCATCCTCAGCCCTCCAAGTCTGGCAGCTGGTAAAGGTTGCTCTCACTTCAAGTGTCAGTGATAACAGCAGTGATCTCACAATTGCCTCATCAAAAGAGCATTTTCTAACATCACCATTGGCAAAAACTGAATTAAAAGAGAAAACTGCACTAACCCAACAACATCTGATTTATTTTTTCATCAAATGTTCAAACTTTGACCAAAACTGATAGCAAGTTTACATAACTTTATCCCCTTCCAAAAAAAATAAAAAATCCTGCTGTCTTATTTTTGAAAACTTAGGGCGTAGTAAAGTGTATTAGTTTACATGCAATTTATTCGCAGTTACTTGTTGGTGCAGGGGAGGAACTGCAAACGTCAGCCTGCAGACCAAATTCAGCCCAGTGACTGATTTTGTCCAGCCTGCAAGCTAAACATGGCTTTTACATTTTGAAAAGAGAAAACAAATCAAAAGAATAGTCTGTGACACGTGCAAACTCATATTTGGTGTCCACCAACAAAGATTTTTTTTTAAGATTTATTTTTATTTATGCATAAAAGAACTGGGGTACAGGCCCAAGGTGTGGGGGTGAGAGGAGTCATGAAAGACAGAGTGGGAAACAGAACAGGCAGATAGATGTTCTGAAATATACTGCTGAGGGGGGCAGTGGGTGAGACAGGAGAGGTCTGCTGTGCCATGTGGGTCACTCCCTTGCTGGGGACACACTCATGCTGCAGTGGCGGTGGACAGTCTCATAGTGCTGGGATTAACCCTTTGTGCTGCCAGGGAGGTCCCCAGCAACAAAATTTTAGTAGGACTCCGCCAGGGCCACATACTTACATATTGCCTACAGCTGTCTTTTCACAGCTAGGGCAGCATTGATAGTTGCCACAGACATCCTGCAGTTCTCAAAGCCTAAAATATTTACTGCCTGATCTTCAAAAAATTTGCAACCAGCTATGCAACAACTTTAAGATAAACAAAAATAAATAAATAAAAGGTCCCCTTGCATGCTATTGGGTATATTACATTAGTAAGCAACAGAATGACATTCCACAGAAAGAAACAATCTTCAATCAAGAATCCAAATTACAAACACTCTCTCATTTGCTTTCACTTACAAAAACTTAGATGGTCAGAGACATCTGGCAAAAGCTGGCGAGTCAAAGCTTTAGAGAAGTCTGAAGAAATCACACACCGGTGGAAGTAGGTGAAAAATCCTATCCCCTGCATTCAAAGGCTCCAGGAACGTTTACTTCTTTGTTTCCTAGTGATGTAACTACTGCCTTTTTCCTTGAGGTAGAAAAGGGTGAAGAGCGAAAAGGAAGGTTGTATAAACCTGCCCAAGAAATATTGTGGTCTTGGGGCTAATTGGTCTCTTTCAGGTAAAACCATCACCTAAGACTTGTTTTCTTCTACGTCAACATGCCCTTCAGATGCTGTAAGGATGTGCTGACCTGAGCTTAACTACAGAACAGGCATCAGATTCAAGGAGTCCTTATGCAAGAGTCAAAGTTCCTAGTCCTCCTGGCCCAGCTCAGACTTCGCCTCCCAATTCCACCTCCTTGGCTCTAGCTGTCTCTCACTGGGGCTGCAAATGCTCTGGACCTTGATAGAGTCCCTTATGCCCTGACTAGGTAGGCCACCCAGAGCCTCTGCCACAGGTCTCAGGGGCCTGGTGAGCTCCATGGCAGAGCTCCTGGCTGTCAACTCAGCTACTTTCTATATTCTTCATTCTCAGCCCTTACAATTTTCTCCTCAGGCAGCCTAGCACGAGAGGCCTACGTGTAATCCATACAGTTACCCAGGAGGGGTGGGGGAAAGCAAAGAAAACCGCCGCTCGGGGATGGCCTTGACTACCTGGTCATGCACACCATGGCCCTCATTCAGGGGAAGAAAGGCGCACACAGGTGTCTGATGACCTGACCTCCTATCTCTCTCTTCCTCTCTGGTAAACATGTCCCTTAAGAAATGACCTACTTTCTCTCAACCTATGGTGCAAGCATCCATATGTGAAACCTGGCTCCCAGATAGAAAGAAAACTTTTCAAATTCAGAAAATAAACATTCTCTCTTCCATAAAGGCTGACTTTCGAAACTATTATTTCAATATGGAATCAATGAACTCAGCTTTTGAAAATCAAAACACATCAATAGCTTTTTTATTCCAGGCATTAACCACCCTCACTTTCCCTGGGGTTTGGCATTAATGATGGGGGAACATGATTTACAGGGCTATGAAAAACATGTCTGTTTAATATTTCAAAATACGTTTCCTGTTATCCATACCAAATGAAACTCTTTTGTAAACATTTTCATTCTTAAAAAGAAAACTATATGACAGCTCAGCAGAATATTTGGACTGAGCTGTTGTGTGTGTTTGAGCTACCAAAACAAAATACCACAGACTGTGTGGATTAAACAACAGACATTTATTTTCTCAGAATTAGGGAGGCTGGAGGTCTAAGATGTCAGAATATTGATTTTCCCTAAGGCCTCTCTTCCTGGCTTTCAAACAGCCACCTTCTCACGGTGACCTCACATGGGCTTTCCATGCCTACTGTCTGTACTTAATCTCCTGTTCCTATAGGAACAGCAGCCATATTGAATTAGGGTCTACCCCAATGACTCATTGTAATGTAATTACTACTTTTAAGGTCCAATCTCTAAATATAATCACATTGGGAGTTAGAGCTTTAAAATATGAATTTGGGGTAGGAAATACAAACTGGTCCAGCCACTATAGAAAGTTGTGTGGAGGATCCTTAAAACACTAAAACTGGATCTACCCAGAATCCAGGATTCCTCTCCTGGGAATATAACCAAGGACAGAAAAGCACTAATTTGAAGGGAGCCCTGCACTCCTATGTTTATTGAAGTAGTATTTGCAATAGCTAAGATGTGGAAACAAGTGCCCCAAAGCAGACAAATGGATCAAGAAGATGTGGTATATATACACAATGGAATATTACTCACTCAGCAATCAAAAATGTGGCGACATGGGTGGAACTGGAAGGGATTATGCTCAGCAAAATAAGTCAGCAGGAAAAAGGAAAATATAGGATGGTCTCCCTTTTAGGAGCAATACAGAGCAATTGAGTAAAGGATAAGGAAAAGATAAAACGTACAGCCAAACCATAGGATTGAGGCAGGGGGCGGGAGAGGGGTCAACACAGGAGAGGGAAGAGTACCAGGGATATGGTGATGGTTCATGGGTGCTGGGGTGGTGGGAGAATGATGGGTGCTGCACATCAGAGGAGAAATCAAATATTGTACAGAAATAAACCACAAGGTAAGAAAAATTTTAAAAAATAATAAGATATTTATGGCATTTCTTACTTCAATATGTGTGTGCATATACACATATATTTCTATAAATGATGGGGGATGGGCATGATCCCAGCCATAACAGCCATGCAGTCCAGGAGCCAGTGTAGACTTTATCCATCCATATCAAGTGAAGATTATTGCTGTTGCTACATTTCCTATGAAAAGATTACAGAAATACAAACGTCAGTTGACAAGTACAGGTCGATATGGATTTTTACTTGTCTGACAGCCTCTTTGTATTGTCTAAGCTGAGGTTCTGGGTGGGGAGGGGCCGGCAGTGACAGAGTTAGGGGCACCTTGAGAGCTGTAAAAACAATTGTTTGAAGTGGCAGAAAACCCCTTATCTCAGTAACTGTCACTGAGGTCCTCCTAGGGTGGGGCCTTCTGTTTAGGAAAATATCTTGCCATACAGAGGGGCAGCCCAGTGAGAGCTTGCCTTAGGCGGGAGCCAGGCCAAGCTAACTACTGTGCATCAGGAATAAGCTGGAATTGGGGCAGGGAGACAGGGAAAAGACAAGAGAAGGAGCAGTGGGACTGGAGGAGAGAGTCAGGAGGACAGAAGGGAGGAGTCTGGGGCTGGAGGAAGACCCAGTAGTGAGGTGGCTCTCATCTGCTGGGGCTCCCCAGGTAGCCCACCTGCTGCAGGTGGGGTCACTAACAAAAGGAACTTGTCTCACAGTTTGGGTGGCTGGATGGTGCCCCCTGAGGGCTGTGAGAAGGCACCGTCTGCCCCAGGCCTCCCTGGTTGTTTGGCTGTCGCTCCCACTGTTAACGGGGGTCCCCAGGTAAAGGGGAAGTTCCAGGTTCTCTGCCCCACCCAGAAGGAGGGTGGAACTGAGAAGAGGAGAGGAGAGAAGGAATCTGAAGAAGAAGGGAGCAGAATAGAGAGCCAGCAGGAGACCTGAGGAAGCCACAGGGAGCAGCAAGCATGTGGTGAAGAAACTGGGCTTGTTTCCTGGTCCTGGACTGGCTAAGGCAGATGTGGGCGAGATACCTGTAGGGAGGTGACTATGGCAGTGTTTATACTGATTTTGATTTTGCTCTTTTCCTCCCAGAATTGTCTGGCCATTTCTGACCCTGTTCCATGGGTCCGGGCCAGAAGGTGCTTTAGTCTAGTGACGGGCTTTCAGGCCTTGGTTTGGGCCAAACCCTTTTGGGTTGACTTTTTCCCATGAGGAAATGGGTAATTTTGGGTGTTTGATTTAGACATTATATTGTCTTCTGTATTGTATACTCACTGTATTAAAGTTCCTTTTCATTAAAGTCTTAAATGTTTTGTCTTGATGCGGCGGATGGCAGAACCTATTTAGAGCAGGCAGGTTTGGGGGTTCATGGGTACCCCTCTCTCCCTGCCCTGTAACACCATGACATTGTTCCCGGGAACATGCCTGGGCCCACATTTCCCCTTTGATGGACACAAGCCAGATCAGGGCCCACCCTAGACAGATTGCAACTGGCCCTATACTGTTCCATTCTAAAGGGGTTAGGATTCCTCTTGCCATTGGGGTGAGCAGAGGACACAATTAACCCTTAACAGTGGGGCAAAAGGACAGGGCAATATCTGATATTAAAGGCGATGGTTTGTGTTCCGAGAATAAACCTCTATTTCATCAGGGTCAACACTCCTGGGACTCAACCGTCTGGGAGCCAAGGCCTGTGTCCGCCTCCCCCGCCAGCCCCAAGGTGAAGGACAGCCACCAGAAACAAAGTAAAATTCCCACAGTCAACCAAGGGCACCCAAGAAGCAAAATGATTTTCCCCATAGATAATCCCAGAAAGAAAGGTGGTCCCCTCTAACAGTCAGTGCCCATTTGCTCTCTGGAGCCTGGATCTGAGGCCTCCAGGGTCTTCAGAGCCCCTAGTGCAGAATGAGAGCAGTCCTCCAGCAGAACAGCCAGTCCCAGGGTTTCTGCTTCCCTTCCAAATCAGCTCCTTCACCCCCGCTGCCTCCCCAGAGAGACTCATGCAGGGTCCTAGAAATAGTCTAACCCCCTTTTCAAAAGAGAAGTCCTTTTTCTCTCTAGAATGAAGGCTGAATTATTTGAGGGGAGGACCACTGTGTCCTTTGAAATGTACGTTGACTTTTTTCTTTCTGATTAACTAGTCTTGCCAGAGGGGTTAAGTAGGTTGAGAGACAAGTCTTCCACGGCTGACTATTTTTGCAACATTTCTTATGACTGAGAGGACCAAGATCTGCCTATACTTTGTGCTGCCTTCTGCTGAATTTTATTTTACTATTTTATTTAGATAGTTCTTGAGAAAGAAGGAAAGCCAAATAATCTATTGTTGAGATAAATAAAGCCATACCAAAAGTGGGACAGACTGTAATTAGTAATACGCTATTGCAGCCGGCGAAGAATCCTAGGAGACCTAAGCTGAACTTTGATTGGAACAGAGGTGACTGGGTGTTTCAACTGGAGAATGAGGGAGTTGGGAGGGAAGTGATTGGGGTTCAGTAGAATTAGGAAAGTGAAAATGACAGAGAGCAGGAAATAGGGTCCCCCACCCCTTGCTTACTGGTGCTTATCAAGTTAGACACCTCCCCTCCCAGAGGCGGGAAGTGGGGCCCCAGGTCTCTAGACACTGGCTAAGACAAACTAAGTTTTTCAGCAGCTCCGATCCTGCACCTAATTCCAATGTGTGGGGTTACTGCCCACACCAAGCAATCCCCCGGCACTATCTGGGTCAATTCTGAGACTATTTGCCTAGCGACAGCTTCAGAGACTATGAAGGAAAGGTTAGTCTAGAAATTAATTGCTCACCCTCCACTTCAGATGCCACCACTTGCAGCTTCTCCATGCACTCACCAACCCCAAAGCTCTCTGAACACTCAGGGTTGGGGCTTGGGGAAAGCTTTATTCCTCAGGCTGAGGAAATCTTTTGCCATCAGTGACTGGGCTCAATCTCCAGCCTCTTGTGGCTCAAAGGAGGGACCGTGCAGTGACTGAAATTTCCAAACTACCAAGTCCAGGGTTGGTCCCACTGGCCACCAGCCCCCATCCCCGGTGACACAGGGACTTTCTAAAAGTGGCCTTTTTCATATAACCAAAGGCCCTCATTGCTGTCTGCGCTTAGGAAGTTCCAAAGATTTTAGCAGCTATGTGTGGGAAAGAGCAGAAGTCCCATGATCACTGTGATCTTGACCCTTCTTGACACCTTTTAAGATTTATGGGGGGTTAGGATCACCCTCAGGATGTAACTGACCTGTTAGAAAGTATGTTAATTTAAGGCCCTCCCTGATGGCGCAACAGATTAAAACACAGCACTATGGAGTTATCCACAGCTACTGCAACATGAGTTAAATCCCCACCCAGGGAGCTGACCCACATGGCACAAAAGACCTCTCCTGACCCACCCACTGCTCCCGTCATTAGTGTACTTCAGTACATCTGCCTGTTCTGCTTCCCGCTCTGTCTCTGGTGAATCCTCTCTGGCCTGTACCCAGAGGTAAATAAATCCTTTTTTAAAAAAATATGTTAATTTTGTTCATGCCTTTAGAGGCCACAGTGGAAGCTGAGAAGAGAAGGGGAGCCTGGTTAAAGTTTGGTGGAGAGCCTCCTGCCAGTCTCCTACCCCTGAGAACTTGCTCTAAGTCTCACTCCCACCTGATCAGGGCAGACCAGTTCCAAGAAGTAACAGGACTCTATCTTCACCTCTGTTGTGCTTTTAAGTACACATTTAAAGAGCAAGAAACAGCTGGGCCCTCCCTGGTGGCGCAGCAGGTTAAAGCACAGCACTAAGAAGCTACAGCCACTGCAACATGAGTTCGATCCCCACCTGTCCCAGAGGTGACCACATGGCGCGGCAGACCTCTCCTGACCCGCCTGCTGCTCCCCTCAGCAGTGTACTTCGTCCATCTGCCTGTTCTACTCCCCACTCTATCCCTGGTGAATCCTCTCACTGCCCTGCACCTCTAGCCTGTACTCCAGTTCGTATGCATAAATAAATAAATCTTAAAAAAAAAAATAAAAAGAGCAAGAAACAGCCAGTGCAGGAGTCATGGCAAGGGGTACGCAAGCTCACCCGCAAGCTGGCAATGGCCCTTGTTGATGACTGTGAACCAGAAGCAACCTTAAAAACAACTGAACTTGCTCCCCAAGCCAGAACACTAACTTGATTATTATAATTAAAATGAGATAAAAATCTGCACATTGCACTGTATGATCCCATGCATGCAAATAACACTCTCAAAAGAGTGTCAAAAACACGTCTCAAAAGAGATGGCTTTTCTTTTGCAGATGACTGACAAAGCTCAAGGAGGCGGGGAGAGCAGGACTATGAAAAAGCAGCACAAGAGTGATGTCCCCACAGGTTCCCCTCTTTAGTGATGCTGGGAGAGGCTTTTCTCCAGTGGAGGTGGGACAGATCTGCGTCTTGACTGCAATACTGTTTCCAGACTGTCCCGTGATTGGTGGCACAGAACTATGCACACACAACTTCCTGCTCTTCACACTGTAATGTAACCATGTCGGCTATCAGCTTTGGGGTCACAAAGACAACTATTGTATGATTCTGCCTACATGAGGAAACTAAAGTAGACACATTCATAGACACAGACTGTAATGATACAATTTTATCTGTGCTCTTTGTTAATAAACATTTGTGTGTGTGTGTGTGTGTGTGTGTATACACATGTATACATTGCAGAATTTAGTCTGATATGTGTTTTTCTGACCACATACAACTGGACGGTCCCTTCACTGTAACATTTGATGGCCACCCAACTGACCTTGCGATTGCAGTAAAACCAGATTAGCTTAGCTCCATTCAGAATAGGCGCCCTTGGCATTTCTCTGCCTCAGACCAGCCCTTTCATGCTTATCAACTTTCACAGGGGTTTCAGTTGAGTACTTGTTGAAACACTGGGACAGGTCGAGAGATGGTGTGGTGTGTTGGCCTTTGCTCCCTTCTCTGAACAGCCATCCCTGACCCCCTTTGTTGAGGTGGGGTGACCATTCCTTCCCTCTGCAAAACAGCTTTTTCTGAGAAAGCCCCCATGGCGGCAAAGGCATCCTTCACCTGCTAGTCAATCTCTCTGTAAGGGACTCAGACTCCTTGAGGCCAAGGACCTGACTTTTCTGTGCAGCAGCATCTCCAAGCACAGAGATCGAAAGCCTTGGAGTGGTGGGATACTGGGATAAGGCGGCGATGTAAGATGTATTATCGAGTGACACACTGTGTCCATGTCATGTATAGTGTATGGGCAGGTAAAGTCTAAGACCCCATGTGGATATATTTTTGAAAAAGAATGTATATTTAAGCATATTTAAAATCTTCTGACACTTTCTGGAGATTTTGTATTACTGTTTCAATTTCTATAATTGGGATCCTTTGTTCAGTTCATCTGTTTCCTCAACAAGTGCTGGAGAGAATACTGTTGGTGGGAAGGTGGATTGAAAAGCCCATTATGGAAAGCAATCTAGATTTGCCTTCTAAGTGAAAAATAAAAATACAGGGCCCTCCCTGGTGGCGCTGTGGGTGCACTGAGAAGCTAAAGCCACTTCCGCATGAGTTTGATCCCGCCTGCCCCGGAGAAGACCACATGGCGTTGCAGACCTCTCCTGACCTGCCTGCTGCTCCCCTCAGCAGTGCACTTCGTCGATCTGCCTGTTCTGCTCCCCACTCTGTCTCTGGTGAATCCTCTCACCCTCCGCATCTCTGGCCTGTACCCCAGTTATATATGAATAAATAAATAAATCTTAAAAGAAAATAGAAATACAACCTCTACAAAATAAAAATTCAATCCCACCTTTGGGTATATATCCATAGAATATGAAACCACCATCATCAACAATAAAATATGTTTCATAACGTTCACAGCAGCATTATTTACAATAGCTAGCATGGGGAGACAGCCTAAATCCCCTTCAGTGGATAAATGAATCAAAAAGATGTAGTAAAAATTTACCATGGAATATTACAGAACCATGAGAAAGAATGTTGAAATGCAATCATTTTCAGCACGAGGGAGGGAATTTGAGAGGATTATGTGCAGCAAAGCAAGTCAGATGATAAAAATAAATACTGAACATTTATATAGCAGATCACTGAACAACATAAAACACTTTAAAACATGACTGGTGGCACAATGTGTTAAAGCACAGCACTATGAAGCTCTCTGTAGCCTGCAGCACAAGTTCCATCCCCGGCCAGGGATGCAGCAGACCTCTCCTGTCCCACCTCAGGACTGTTTTTCAGTCAATCCACCTGTTCTGCTCCCCACTCTGTCTCTGGTGAATCTTTTCACTCCTGTACCTCTGGCCTGTTCCCCAGTTCTTGTAAGCAAAAATAAATAAATCTTTAAAAAAAAAAAAAAGACTGAATGTCAATAAACAGCCTGAGGCCTCTGAGGCTAGGGAGGAAGGGGAGGGTGGAACAAAGTGACACAGGGGAGGGGAAGGGGAGGGGAGGTCTTTTAGTCACATAAATTCTCAAGAAAAACACTGGAGCTGATCTAAAAAGTGTGAATAAAATTAAAAGGACAGTAGGTTAGGAAACAGCATCTCTATATTTCATGATTTTTTGTTTAAAAGAAACCCACTGTCTGTGTGCTTCCAACAGGGTGCAGTTCAGTCTCAAGCACTAACATGAGTTAAATGCACTGGGCTCCTGTTCCCATTCATGAGATGCCCAGGACTGTGCTCGATTCAATCATTTTGATTGTGTTAAATGCTGAAATATAGCTTCAATATTAGGCGACTGCCTATAAATGATGAGGTCACAATTATTTTGAGGACACTGGTGGCCATCTTAAAGTGGGGGTGGTAGTCATCACAGTGGCCAATGGAGGACAAAGAAGCAAAAGCCCCTTTCTGATGCACTGGGAGACCGGTAAGAATCAGGTAGCATTGACCAAAGAGAAAACAGCTTCAGAGTTTGAGGATTTTCTGATTAAGAGCACAGGGCTGCCTGGGCAAAGCTATAACTCAGGCAAAATTCCAGGTTGGGCAACAGCCCTCACTTCCAGGAACACGTTCCCTCACGGCCAGTCATTTGTCAGTAACAATAAGAGGTAAATTGCCTGTTCTCAGCACCCTACCCAATGTCCCTCTTACAATAAATATTTTGCAATGTCCCCTTGACTAAACTAACTTAAAACCAATAGTTTATTTAAGCTAGCTATACATATTTTTAAAAAACAATGCTTTACTTTGGAGATAAAAAGGAATGTAAAATAAAATAATAGGTGTCTAGTGTGTGACTGTTTAGATTTATATTAGAGAACATATCAGTGACGAAAATGTGGCCACTTGAAGTCACTCTGATGGCTGCAGTTACATGTGCAAACTGACCAAGGGTCACTTAATTGATGATTCCAATGCCCCGTGTGACCTCATCACTGGTAATATGAGGCTTCCATGTGATGAATAACTCATGGTCAAGTTTTTGATGAAACAACGGACGGATAGGACCCCGTGATTCCACTTATATGAGTTGAGATACCTAGAATAGACAAGCTCACAGAGACAGAAGTAGCTTAGAGGTTATCAGGGGTTGGGGAGAGGGGAATGGGGAATTATTGCTTAACAAGTACAAAGTTTATGTTTGGGGTGATGAAAAAGTTTGGAAATATCAGTGACTATTGCATAACATTGCCAATGTAATTAATGCCACCGATTGTGATTAAAATGGCAACTTTTCTAATTTTATCACAACAAATAAATACCCAAAAAAAGTCTTAGGAAAGAGGGTATTTTTTGTTGTTGTTGTTGTTGATGATGCATAAAATGGAGATGTATCCTAGTGACAATTATTAATAAATGGACTTTCAGTTAACATGAATGTCTCATTGGACATTTGACAGCCGTGCAAAACAATTCTGCCCTACACTTTCAGGGTGTCTGGCTTCAATAGCCCCACCAAAGGCCCTTAGAGCTCCCCTCTGTTGCGATAAGAAACAAAGAGCCGCCAAGTTCATAAAGCCCATTTAAGAACCACTGAGATCCAGAACACGAGAGGTAGACTGACTGTCTGGGTCAGAGCCCAGCGAGTGTCTGCAATCCCCAGGGGGTTCGACGTTCTCGGCCAGGAAACCTGCAGAAATGCAGTTCTTTGATGGATTCGCAGGAGTCCCAGAGTGAGGAGGAAGGAGGATGCGGAAATTCTGACACGAAAACACTCCCAGCTCCCATTCCACGCCCGGCGGGCTCCGGGTTTCCCGGGTACAAGACATTGCAGACCCCTCCCAGACGGTGGCGCTAAAGAGCCTCGAACCGGTCGCCGTACTGCGGGTGCTCGGAGATCCGGCAGGGCTGACTCAGCCATCTGTGGATGATACAGCAGTGCTGCTGACTGTGACCATGGCGGGAACAGCTACTGTTTATTGAATAATTAGCAAGTTCTATACTATATTATGTCATGTAATTCTAACAACCTATTACGGGCGAGAAAACAAGTTGCAAGAAGCTCAGGAAACCAAAAATCACTGAATCAATATAGAAGCACTGTCTCAGAGACTTCTACCCACCACTCCAAATCTGCTGATTCTAAAGTCTCATTCGGAAGACCTCCCTCTCCCCCCACACCCCAATTGGGGCAGTTGTCGGGGGAGCTCCCCTCCCTCCCTGCAGTTGGAGGGGACCTCAGGGCGGTGGCCTCAGGCTGGTGGCAAGGCGGCGGATCCAGCCACTTCCCAGCCAGTCAAGGAACTGACTGGCCAGCGCCCTTTTCTCCCGTTTGTTCCCACCCACGGCGGCCAGATTGATGGGGGGCACTTAGGCCTCCCCTGGGATGCGCGATGTCCCGTCAAGGGCCTAAAGAAGCAGGGACTTCCCCAAGGGAGCAAGAGGGGAGGTGTTGCTTGACAACTGCCTGGGGAACTGGCTTCTGCTCAGACTTCACAGGGCACATTTGCCTACAGAGACTCTTCCTGTATTGGCAGAAGCAGGACTGGGAGCCCCAAAGTGATCCCTTTGCTGCTGTCTGAAAAGACACCGGGGTCAGTCCCTTCCAGAGCACCTCTGCTGTACACCTTAACCTTAACCCTTTCCTTGACACTTCCAGCCCCCCAACTCCCACAGCAGCTCCCCCTGCTGCAAGCCATCCCCATTTTCTCTCTGAATAAGGTCTTTCAGGGCAGAGGCTCAAACCTCTGTGTCCTTTTAACCCTTGTCCGCATTCCTTTGTAATTAATGCAATAATTAGCTACAGAACTAATAATTAAGGCAACTGATTTTTTTTTTTTTAACACTTTCACAGGACCTCATTTGGCCCTCATAGCACCTTCCAAACAGGCGTGATTGTTATCTCCATTCTGGGATGAGGAAATGTGAGGCCTGAGTCACACACCTGGCATGTGGCACAACCCATGTCCTCATCCCAAACCCCAGCACCCTCAGCAAGGCGCAGCCGAGTCCTCTGTGAGCCTCTGAAAAATCATACTACTTGAGAGCACAGTATCCAGGGCATTTTAGTAGTCCTTTTAAAAAGGAACGAGATTTTATACTTTCTCCCAAAGAATTTAAATAACTTCACACCTATAAACAAGTTTAAGACTAAAGATTTTTCAGGAAGACTCACAGAGCAGGTGTTAAGTCACCTGTTTCACTGAAGGAATCACAGAGAAGATCTTCATGATCACGGGGTCCCCTCTGGGTCCCTGAATGGGCAAGGAGGTGAAGAGACAAGCGGAGGTGGGCCCGAGCCTCTCCCGGAACTAAGGGGCAATTAAAAAAGGAACAAGATACAGAGTTCAAAGGCAGCTCTGTACCCAAACAGGCGGGGCAAGACAGGTGACCCAAAATGCTACACCAAGCACTTTGGAATTCTGGGTAATCAAAGTCAGACTTACTTGCGTGTATATAAAGAAGTTCCTGGAGTCCCAGGCTAGGAGGTGGGTCGTTAAGCCCCAGCTGGGAGAGATTCTGCTTTCTCAAGGGCCAGGCTAGCTGGACTCTCCCCTCCTTACCCAGGATCAGGGCGCAGTAAAACAGGGAGAGGAATCATCAGCTTCACCACCGAGGGTAATGCAGAACCAGAAGGAAAATCTAAAGCCAATCACAAGTTAAAGGAGCAGGTGAACAGAGAAACAGGTGTGGCCGCAGGCCACAACGGAGCAAGCAGATTCTGAGAAATTTGATTCCAAGCAGGTAGAAGAGAAGTGGGATGCTCAGGACAGGTCTCCTGGACCTCCTCTCATCGCTTTCCCCTGCTGCTCATGTTCACGAGAGGGCTGTGAGAGTCAGCAGTGTGAGCAGGGGCTTCCACAGGTATCAGGAAGGAATAATAAACTCACACAACCAATAAGTGCTAGCATCCACCAAAGAGCCCGTCTTCATGACCCTCTCAAAATGCAGAAAGTCAGATGATTTTGAACGAGGCAGTGCGCAGAATGTTCGTGTTTTGTTCATCCCCAACATTCCATGGGGCTTCCTTCTGAAGTCTTGGGATTCCATGTTAATGCTATAGACTGCATCTATGGGAGCTTCTAGAATTTCCAGATGGAAATGCTTCCAGGATACAGATATGGTCCCCCACACCTCTGGTAAGACTGGCCAGCTACTGGAGCTCAGATGAAACCTGGGTAGGTGTGTAGGAGTTCTCAGAGCTGGCTCATTCTTTCATTACTTTTCCCTAATTATTTGTCCTTTCTTAAATGACCATAGGTAAATTAATAGAACGTCAAGAATTGGTTTTCATTTGTTGAAATTCCTTTATTCAATTCAGTGTCACGTCTTTTCTATGTAGCTAAAATCATAGCAGTGTATAATATATTCTTTATCACTTAAAATTAAATCATGAGCACTTCTTGTGTTGTCGTCATTGTTAATGACTCTGTGTCCTCACAAGAGTCATGTACCCCATCATCTCCCTCCCTCGATGTCCTTTCAGACAGTATTCAACCTAAGAGCTCTTCACTATCGTATGACGTTAACGTTATGATGAACATATTCATGTTCAGCGTAGTCCAGAGTGAAGGGAAGTTGAGGGGTGCCGGTTATGTTCAGGCAGAATATTACATGAGATGACACGCATGTTCTGACTTCTTGGGGAGAGGGACAAGTAACGAGAAAAACAGAAGATCATCGTTTGTTCTACAGCTGGCCAGAGGCACCACTTCAAGGCCTTTATTGGGAGGAGAAAACAAGCAGAAGCAATGCTGTCCCTTTTTTTTTTTTTAATTTACATTTTTTTAAAGATTTATTTATTCATACAGAACTGGGGTACAGGCCAGAGATGTGGAGGGTGATAGGATTCACCAGAGACAGAGCGGGGAGCAGAACAGGCAGATCGATGAAGTACACTGCTGAGGGGAGCAGCGGGCGGGCCAGGAGAGGTCTGCCACGCCATGTGGTCTCCTCCGGGGCAGGCGGGAATCGAACTCATGCGGAAGTGGCTTAAGCTTCTTAGGGCTGCGCCACACACACAAGGGAGAGCCCAGCACTGTCCTTTTAATGGAAGTCTGTGACAACCGGACAAAGTGAGTTGTTTCCTGATCCAGCTGTGTAGCTGCAAGCGAGGAAAGCTGGGGATAAAGTGTGAGCAGCAGAGGGTTCCAGGCTGAGTGTGTCCCCAGCAGGCAAGAACAGACCAGAAGCAGATCTGATCCTTAGCATATGTGAGATGCCCGCAGGCACTCAGAGAACCTACTGCGCGCTGCGAGGCTTAAGGTTGTCAATCATGCCCGAGGGACAGAAGTCCAAACCCACAGGCATCAGAATAAACAGGCTCCCCTGGGTGGCCACAACCGGGCAGCCTGGGAAATCAAGAGGGTTAGGCATGACCTCTTTGGGGTCATGTTCCTAGGGTCGCTTCCTGGAAGCAGGAGTCCTGGGTTAAAGGACACCAAAATTCTTTTTCCCCAAAATTCCCAGAGCAATTCTCATGCCCAGCTCCATGTTCTTTATTTTTTTTAAAAAAAGATTTATTTATGTATGTATACAAGAACTGGAGTACAGGCCAGAGGATTCCCCAGAGACTAGTGGGGAGCAGAACAGGAAGATTGACTGAAATACACTGCTGAGGGGAGCAGGGGTGAGACAGGAGAGGTCTGCTGCGCCTTGTGGGTCAGCTCCCTGGCTGGGGATTGAACACGCGCTGCAGCGGCTGCAGACAGCTGCATAGTGCTGACACTTAGCCCCTTGCGCCACCAGGGAGGGCCTGCTGTGTATTTCTTGTTACCAGTTTACATCTAAACCTTTAATCCATTTGCAGTTAATTTTTTGTGTATGGTATTAGCAAATAATATAACTTTTAAATTATTTCCTTCCTTCTACTAACTTTGGGCTTTTTTATTTCTCTTTTTCAAGTTACTTTAGGTGTTAGATTACTTAAATTTCGTTCTTGCTGTTTAATGTGGGCCTATCTTGCAATTATTATTCCTCTAAGACTGCTTTTCTGTGTCCCATAGATGCTGGTAGCTCACATCATGATTTTCTTTTAGTCTCAAGGTATTTTTTAAGTTTTGCTTTGATTGTCTCCTTTAATTGCTATTAAGCAGCATGTTATTTAATAACAATTAATAACAATGCCTTCAGAGTTTTTCCTGTTTTTTTAGTTGCTTTTTTTTTTTTTTTTGCTTATAGTTGATTTCTAATTTAACAGCATCATTGTCAGAAAAGTGACTAGGTATAATTTCAGTCTTAGGGGTTTTATTGGTAATTAACTTGTATCCCTCTAGATAAGAAAATATTCCATGTAAACTAGAAAAAGCTGTTTGGGAGCAGGGTGCTCTACAGAGGTCCATTAGATGTGTTGGTCTCCTCCTCACTGAAAGCTTATTTGTACTTTGTCTTGTTGATCCACCCATTGCTGTAATTAAGGTGCCCTATGCGGTTGTGTCATTACCAATAGCTCTCTAGTTCTGTTATTAGTTGTGTCATAATCTCTATGTTCATCATTAAGAACATATATATTTATGAGTCTTTCTTCTCCTTGTACTACTTCCTTAATCATAATATAGTGTCCTTTTCTATCTCTTATTACCTTAATAATTGAAAGTGGGTGCGGCAGACCTCTCCTGTCTCAAGTGCTGTTCCCCTCAGCAGTGTACTTCGTCAATCTGCCTGTCTGCTCCCCACTCTGTCTCTGGTGAAGCCTCTTACTGCCCCTGCACCTCTGGCCTGTACCCCAGTTTTGTATGCATAAATAAATAAATCTTTTTTAAAAACGTATTCAAATCCTAACTCCCAATACCTCTCTGAATGTAACCTTGTTGGGAAATAGGGTCTTTACAGTGACAATCAATTTAAAGGGAGATCATTAGGATGAGTCTCAATCTGGTAGGACCGTACCCTTTTAGAGAGGGTGGAAGGACAGAGACAGACACCCTCAGAGGAAGACACAGGGTGAAGCATGGACAGACAGATGTAGGAATCGAGGACTATTGAGGGCTGCTGGCAACACAGCAGGGTATAAAAAGCAGGAAAGATTCTCTCCCTAACCTGTCAGATTGAGCCTGGTCCTCCAACACTTTGATCTCAAATGTCTAGCCTCCAGGTCTGTGAGAGCATAAATTTCGATTGTTTTGGGCCCTCCAGCTTTTGGTACTGGTTTTAATAGCCAAGAGGATGGGGCCCACTGGTGTCGGCATCACTGAGGGGACACTCGGAGGCTGGTTCTGGGAGTGTGGAAAGTGCTGAAACTAGGACCAAGGCCTAGTAGTGCAGGCCTCTATTGGGAAGGAACACAGTTGTGGGTGACGCTGATAGAGACAGCAAGAAGAGACAGCTGACAGAGAGAGGGCCCTTCTCTCTCTTCCAGCCTCTGGACCACCTCCTTATTTGCTCCTTGCCAAATGCCTTGTAGCAGGGAGTCACTGTAGAGGGGAACCTCTGTGCCGAGCCGGCATCCAGGTCCGACAGCAAGTGGGTGAGCAGCTTCATGACCAGCACTGGGTGTGTGAACTTGGTATAGGAGAGAGGGGAAATCACGTCTCTATTTTCATTAGCCTCGCTCTGAGGTCTAGCATTTCCTACCCTTATGAATATGGGCCAAAAATAAATAGATAAAACCACAGGAGTATTAGCAGTATCTATAATTCTGTCATTAATGTTTTCATTGCTCATTAGAGTTGCTACAGATATTTCAGATTATCATTCATGCTCACCATGACTGCTTTAAAATTATAGTGGGTGTTAGACTTGCTGTTGGAACTAGTAATTTAATGTGCTAATAAAGAGGCAAATATATTAGGAGCTTAATTTTATTTTTCCATGTTTCCATCGCTGTTCCTTTAGTTTGTTCCTTCCTTTAGTGCTTCATTTATTATTGTATTTTAGGCATTAAAATTCTTTGAGAGAAAATAGCCAAAGACTTCCTCAGAGTGACAAAGGGGTTCATGTTACAAAAAAAGGTGAAGAAATGCTAATCAGGAGGAGGGTTGGAGAAGCAGAGAGCAGAGGAATTCAGGGCAGTAAAACAACCCATGTGTGATATTATAATGGTGAATACGTGTGTCCTTCTACATTTATGCAAACCCACAAACTATATAGCACCAAGATTAAGTAAACCCAAATGTAAACAATGGACTTGGGTAACAATGTGTCAACAAGGGTTCAACAATCATAAAAAACATGCCACTTTGGTGGGGGATATTGAGCCCCGGGAGAGGGGTGCAAGAGGTATCAGGCAAATCCCTGCATCTTCCTTCAGGGTTGCTGTGATCATTAAATTACTCTAACAGTGTTTAAGTCTATGTGTTTAAGATTTATTTGTCACCAGAGACAGAGTGGGGAGCAAAACAAGCAGACTGACGAAGTGCACTGCTGAGGGGAGCAGAGGGCGAGACAGGAGGGGTCTGCTGCACCATGTGGGTCACCTCCCTGGCTGGGGATCGAACTCATGCTGCAGTGGCTGAAGATAGCTTCACAGTGCTGAGACTTAACTCCTTGTGCCGTAGGGAGGCCCTGTGTAAGTCTATTTTTAAAAAGATGATGAATCTCTGACATAGACTGGTTTCTTTTCCTCTCTATTTCAGAAAGTTGGCCTCAACAAATAATGGCACAAACAAATAATGGCACAAACACTGGATTAATAGCTTGGGGGTGCAGTTCTTTTCCAAAGATAAGGTCGGATGTGACTGGGAGGAAATTCTAACCGGCTTTCTTGGTTGTGAGTGGTAGACCCCAGTCACTTCCTTGGACAGCGGCTGGTCAGTAGAAGGCTAATCGTTCCCATTCTCCCAGGACTCGAGTATGGGTTGCTGCTTCCAGGCAGACCCGCTCCCACATTTCACCCACAGCCCCTCAGTAAGACAGGGCCCTGCACGGAGCTGGACACTGGGTGTTGGTGTTGCTATCTTAAATTCTGAGCAATTCTAAGCAATAGACACCTGATTCTCATTTCGGGTGGGCCCCACACGCTAGGAAGCCAGTCCTGCTCCCAGGAAATGCGTAGGCTGGACTTGAAAATTCCAGAGAGTGATGATATGGCAGAGATTGTACTTCCATTCTCCACATAATTAATAATTCATTTTTGCTATTTAATAAAAGCCCAGGCTCACCCCCATTGATTTCTCCCTAATTCTCGTAATGGTTTCTCTACCCAAGGAAAGGAGTAACAGGTGAAGGAAGTGGGGTTTTCTATTATTCAGATGTTCTTGGTCCCTTGGAGAGCTCCAAGTTGAGAAAAGAATAAAGTGCTTTTAGAAACGAAGTTTGACATGACTCCCAATGTATGGCAGCTCAGAAATGGCAGCTCAGAAATCTGAGGCTTCTATACAGGCTCCAGGGTGGGAGGGGCTTGGCTTTCATGGTTTTGTTTCTTTTCTTTTCTTTCTTATTTTTTTAAGATTTATTTATTTATGCATACAGAACTGGGGTACAGGCCAGAGATGCAGAGTGGTGAGAGGATTCACCAGAGACAGAGTGGGGAGCAGGACAAGCTGACTAACTAAGTACACTGCTGAGGGGAGCAGTGGGCGGGTCAGGAGAGGTCTGCTGTGCCATGTGGTAACCTCCGGGGCAGGGGATGGAACCCATACGGAAGTGGCTTTAGCTTCTCAGTGCAGTGCGTTAACCAGCTGCGCCACCAGGGAGGGCCTGGTTTTATTTCTTAACATGACATTAGCTGCTATCCAAGTCCAGAAACACAACTTTCTAGGCCAGTCCCCTCGGCGTGGGCTTCAAGGCTCAAGCTTGCACCATGCACGGGTACCCCCCCACCACGCCTGCAGCAACCCGGGAAGCTGGAGCCCCTTCCTCCTGCATCCGGGCAATACCACGGAGCAGTGGGGAGACACCAGAGCCCAAGTTGCAGCAACGAACCCCTCCCATTAGAAGTTTACAAAATCAGCAGCCTTGTCTGGTTTCTCTAGCTGCTTCAACAGGCAAGTATGTAGCCAACAAATTGTCCTTGAGGACAATTAACCTCAAGGTCACATTTTCAGCAGGCTTTCCTCTCTCTGCAACCGGAACTTCTGCCTACAACCGAGCTGTCTGGACTGCAGGTAAAGGAAAGCCATCGGGAACCCCAAGGGCTGAATTCTGACGCCCGGGCGCCTGGCTCTTCATCTAGTTTCTCAACACGTTTAGGGGTGCGCGGAGCAGGTGTGAACACAGGTCCTGAAGCTAACGCTCCGCTGGCTGCTCAGCAATCCCGCCTAAGCTTCTCATTGCCCTGCGCATCAGTTCTCTTGTTTGCGAAAAGTAAGAAATGAAGTCATTTACCTCACCGGGGAGGCTGTGAAGGTGAAGTGAACTAACCCATGTGTGTAACTCTTACAACAGGTGGAGCACTCAGTGAGTCCTCCATCGGGGCAGCTGGAGAAAATGGCAGCAGCTTACCCTTCTCTCTCTGGTGCCTCGGGAAGCACAGGGTGTGGGCTCTGTCTCCTGGGAATGTGGTATTAAATTATGCCTCTTGGATCCTCGGGGGAGCTGGGGGAGTCCAGTGAGGGAATCATGGTGGCTGAGGGAGATGAGAGTGGAGGATGGTAAACAGGTGGTCCATAAAGTTCTCCCCCAGATAGGATTTGAAGATTAGTTCCTAGCCAGTCTACCCCTGGTCCCTAAGGTCCAAAGGCACACCTGTGGTGCACTCAAGAAACAGGTAAGCAGTTCCATGTGGCTGAATGTGGTGAGGTTGTGCATGAGTCAGGATCACAAATGGACACCCACACACCAGGAGAGTGGAGAGTGAGAGGACAGTGTGATTCTGTTGGGGCAGGCAGGGTTTGGGGGAGCCAGAGAGGGCGAGAGGTTATATTGAGCCTACTATCAAGTGGTATCACCTGTGTTCACCCATGGCCTGTGGAAGGGTGGGAAAGGAGCGTCTGGATTTCCCAGAGTGTGGGTACCTGGGCAGGGTATGACAGCACTGTTGTCCAGAGAGGCAGCCAATCACCTCATCTGGTAGAGGCAGAGTTCAGAAAATGGACCCTCTGAGAACACATCTTCTTAACTTCAGCTCCCTCCAACTGTTTCCCAGTGGCCATATCAACCGGAAATCCGAGGCCAAGGGAGCTGTGGGTATATTGACACAGCCCCAGGAGGCTGCAGGAAAATAAATATTTAACAGATTCTGAGGTGTGTGTGTACATGCAAGTGCTGATGTGTAGGTGTGCCAATTTTCACGGTGCCAACATTCCTGCCATCGTCACTGAACATGTAGTTTGGCAGAGGCGGTGTCCCACAGGCACAAGGCAGAGGCGGACCCCTTGGGCACAGAGCAGACTGGAGTGGGTCTGGGCAAACAAGGACAAAAAGCACAACTAATGCCTGTGCCAGGCTGCCATCATCAGGCCCAAGTTTCTTTTTTATTATTTATTTATTTATGCGTACAAGAACTGGGGTACAGACCAGAGGTGCAGGGGCTGAGAAGATTCACCAGAGACAGAGTGGGGAGCAGAACAAGCTGATTGACTGAAATACTCTGCTGAAGGGAGCAGTGGGTGGATCAGGGGAGATCTGCTGGACCACATGGTCACCTCCCTGGCCAAGGGTCAAACTAGTGCCACAGTGGCTGTGGGCTGCTTCCTAGGGCTGAGACTTAACCCCTTTGCGCCACCAGGGAGGGCCCAGGCCGAGGGTTCTGGCATTTGGATCAAGGACACCTCCATCTTCTCGTCAACAAAACTGCATATTCTCTAGGCTAGTAAGGAATGGTTAAGTAGGATGAGATCGGCAGGTGAGTAAAACAGTCCAGAAAGAGAATGAGACAGATGAGAGAGAGAGAGAAATTTCTTTCTAGGCTAAGACTGTAAATGTCTGCATTCATCAAGATTAGCATGTTGCCAATAAAAAACGGTGCCAGCACGAGGAGGGTGGCAGTGAAGTTGTGCTTCTCCAATTTCAATCAACTTCATTTGCTAGCTCAACAGTATCCTATGAGCTGTTAGGGATGAGTCCAGAAGATAGGAGGGTGACACCCTAGAAACAGGAGTCCCAGTAGGGTGGCCAGGACATAATACACCATCTGCCATATGCTCTGGGACTACCAGGTCAGAGTACTACCCTTATTGTCTGCTGGCATGGGCGTGGCCTCAGGGCCATTAAACCAACTGTTCAGGAAACTGTGGGGACCCATGGGCTGAGCTACTGCTGAAGAGAAGGAGGTTCTGCACTACACTATCTGCTAGACCCACCAGAAATGGTCTGCCCTGGCCTCGCCACTCCCCTGGCCAGTGTTTCAAATTGTCCTTCCAAAACAGCAGCATCATGCACCTTCCAGGTAAAGGTGCAGGTGTATTACTGCTTTATTTACAATTGGAAAGACATGGAATCAACCAAAATGCCCAAAAGTAAATGACTGGATTAAAAAGATGTGGTACATATACACGATGGAATATTACAGTCATTAAAAAAGATAAACACGTGCCTTTTGCAGCAACATGATGGAGCTGGAAGGGATCATGCTTAGTGAAATAAGCCAGGAGGAAAAAGAAAAATACTGGATGGCTTCACTCATAGCAGGAGCATAAAGGACCAGGGGGAAAAGTAATAATGATGAACAACTATATATGAGACATTTTATGGCGGTGGAGTAAGGAATGGGATCAAAAATGAGGGCGGGGGGGGGGGACATGTACTGGACTATGTGATGGCACACAGGTGATTTGGTGGTGGGAAGCCCACGGGGGTTACAAGTGAGATGGGAAAAGGCACAAAATGATGTAAAAATAAACTATTATATTATTATTATGTTTTTTAAAAGTGCAGGTGTAGAGGCTGACCCAGTTAGAACCAGTCCTAAGGTGATCCCTATTACCGAAGAAATGGTACAAAAATGGGTTTTCTTTTCTTCTCTCTCCACTCCCCACTGCATCAACTGTCTCCATCTTCCTCTCTAGCTGAAAGGTAATGTACATTTGCATTACAAACCCTTCTCAAGATTTGAGGTGATTCTAACAGCATGCACTCTATGGGAACTGAAGATAGGGCAGACCCCGCTGGTGTTTCACTGAAGAGAGCAGAAATGGCACAGGCATGTGAAGACTACGACAGTTTGGAGGAACTAAGGGAGTTAACCAAGATGATGGACTCAGTCATGTCCTGTACCAAAAACAAAGAACAGTCTTGGCATCAAGGACTCGGAATATGTATCCCTTCACTATAGCTTTATTTGTTTTTAATTTTTCCTTTTTAATTAATTATTCTAATTAAGGTTCTAATAAGTAGCTAATTATTCATTATTTTATTTTATGTAAGGTATCAATTGGATACCTCCATTAGATTTTACTACCACAGTGTACCCACCGCAAAATGGAAAAGTCCAGAAGAAAGGACAGGTAAGATCAAAGTGGGAAGGAGTCACAATGGACTTGCATGAACTTGGTGATGGGCTTTCTATCTTTTTTTTTTTTTGAGATTTATTTATTTTTACATACAGAACTGGGTACAGACCAGAGGTGCAGGGGTAGCGAGAGGATTCACCAGAGACAGAGTGAAGAGCAGAACAGGCCAACTGATGAAGTACACTGCTGAGGAGAGCAGTGGTCGGGTCAGGAGAGGTCTGCCACGCCATGTGGGTCACCTCCAGGGCAGGCAGGGATGGAGCTCATGCTGAAGTGGCTTTAGCTTCTTAGTGCTGTGCTTTAACCCGCTGCGCCACCAGGGAAGGCCTCTTTCTATCTTTTTTACGATGAATACTGAAAGGCTTTTCCACCGGTGCAGAGAAATACCACAAATAAAAACTCAACAAAGACTCGTATGTGCTGTCAAGAATAGATGGTGTGCATTAAAACCTATTATATCTCCAATGAATTTTAAATCGTTATTGGAAATATGATTACAAGAGGCAATGCAAATATCAAAAAATAAGTAATTTTAACATGGATGCAACTCCAGGTCATATACCAACAAAGACTGGAATGGAAATAGATGGAACTAAAAGTATATTAAATTTTTCATCTTTCTTTGGAAAGAATAAATAAATCTGTTTCATTCTAATCATTGTTGATAACACAATTATCAGTCAAGGATATTTTTGGAAATATGAAAAGTTGGTACAGTGCAATTCAAATACCTTTTGATTAGGGTAGGCTAACTAGAAAAGAGAAGATACCCATAGTCTTCGTGACATATCAAAGTAAACTTTACTTCTTGTTGATGGCACATTTTTTTGGACAAATAATATTATTCAACTTTTGAAAGGAAGGAAATCCTGCCTTCCACATTCTACAACTCGGATCAACCTTGAGGCTATGATGCTAAGTGAAATAAGCAAGTCACAAAAGACAAATACTGTATGATTGTACCAACATATGATACCTAATGTAGTTAAATTCCTAAAACAGACAGAAAGGAAAGGAAATAAAGCACTAAAATATGCAGATGATCTCTCTTTGCAGGAGGCACGTTTGCACAGGATTCTGCACACGCTACCCCATCGCCACCTTGGGCAGGCTGGCCTGGTCTGGTCCCGCGGTTACTAGCACGAGCCTTGGTTTCATTATGCAGGTTTAGCTCTGAGGCACGCGGTTATTGGGGAAGGTGATGACAAAATCCTTCTCTGTCCATGTCTTGCTTCTCATTTCTGAAGACCACTGACCCCCTTAACTGCTTCGTGTTGAGGAGGGTAACATCGTTATGTGGAGAGCTGGAGAAGTAGAACTTTCCATTCTATACCCTTAGGTAAGTTCCAAGCCACTGAGGCAATGCCTAACTTTCTTGGGAAAAATTTTATATAAATATCAGAAGATTTGAAGAAGTTTTATTTGGTGTTGCAATCTAGGAATATTAGCCAATGTTAATAAGCCTAACTATTTACATGGAGATTTAATTACAAAAACAGTATCTCAAAGAGTTTATAATAGCAAAAGAGAAAATCTATAAAAGCTAAATTTCCTATAGTCAAAGAAGGCTAACTAAATTATGGTTCCACTGTACAATAAATACGGTGCAGCTTTCAAACATACTGATGTAGAGTGATAGTAAATGCCTGGGAAAATGCTCATCATAAAAGGCTAAGTCCACAAAAAAACAGAAAATTATATTCATAGTTTGACTCCATTTTTATATATAAAATGAAATACAGTTTTTAATTGTGAAAATGTGAGTAACTCATTTAAAGGTAAACTTTTAAAAGGTAAACTTCTTAATAAACTCTTAGCAAATTAGGTTGATATAAAGTTTATTTTAAAAATTACATGTTCACCTACTAATCTCACCTTTGGTTATGAAACAGATTATATTAAAGTCAGGAAAACAAAGTTACCACAATTACTTAAGTTTCACCAATAAAATAAGAAAAAGAAAAGAATGACCTACAAGATAGTGAAGGGAGATAAATATTACTTCCTTGTGATTTATTTGTGTACCTAGAAAACCCAATGAAATCAATAAAAAATCTTTCATGCTTAAAGATTTTTATTTCAGACACTTAAATTAGATATCTGGTAAAAAAAAAAAAAAAATCAGGCCCTCCCTGGTGGCGCAGCGGGTTAAAGCACAGCACTAAGAAGCTAAAGCCACTTCAGCATGAGTTCGATCCCTG
>NW_004567119.1:19156719-19157417 GCF_000260355.1 Condylura cristata | reverse complement strand
GGTCACCTCCGGGGCAGGCGGGAATCGAACTCATGCTGAAGCGGCTTTAGATTCTCAGTGCTTTGCTTTAACCCGCGGCGCCACCAGGGAGGGCCGATGATGGTATGTTTTTATAAATATATACATATGTCAAAATGCATCCAAGTATAGCTTAATTGATTGCATGTCAATTATACCTCAAGAAAGTTAAAAATATAGTAACCCAAATACCTTCTCTTTACATACGAGGAATAACAAGTTTGAAAATTTAATAGGAAAGGCTTCATTCGACATTTTAACCCAAAATACTAAATAACTTAAATAAATTTAGCAAGCAGTGTTTGCTCATATAATGTTATCTAACACTTTATGAAATAATGTCTGTGATTATATAATTTTGAAAATATTTGGGACAAAACACATTTGAATAAATGAGAAGTCACACTGTGCTCCCATTTTGTTGGGGTAGAAGCCAGAAGGTGCCATCCAGATGTCTCACTTGAGAACCAAGACACTCTTAGCTGCTGAGTGTTGGTGACTGATAATTCTTAACTGACTTGTTCTCCAGGAATCTCCTTCAACAGAAGAAACCTACCACCTCTCCAGAAGTAGTTCTCAGGTAATCACTGGTCAATATGGGGGAGGTTTTAAAAAGTCCTGTGGCCTTGCCTCACTTTGGAACAACTTAAAGTTCCATCCTTACATCAGAACTTCCTGAG
>NW_004567119.1:19137815-19156066 GCF_000260355.1 Condylura cristata | reverse complement strand
CACCCCCTTTGGAATCTGAGTTTGGAATCTATATGAGACCCTTCCCCCTTATTGAGTTGGCAGTAGCTGCAGACCTCACCTAGGGGCTCCATCTCAGCTGCAGTCCTGGAGCAATAAACTCTGCTTGCTCAGTCTTTCTGCCTCCTGCCTTCCTTTCTTGTGGCCGGTCACAGAAGTTGGGACAAAACAAATAGTAACTTAAAAATGCTAATGATACAACAGTAGGAAAAAAGTCAATGAAACAGAAGAGAAAACACTACATGCAATAGAAGCAAACTTCTGCGATAAACCTCCCCTTCTGTGATGTTCTTTTTTTCTATTCAAGCAGGTTTGAATGATGTATTTCTCATTCCATCACATGCCTGTAGCACAGTCCATGGCACAGAGCACTTACTGAACCATCAGTGACACAAGAATATGAGTGAAAAAACATTGGGCCTGGATTACAAAACCTGCATCCCAGTCCTTGCCCCACTGCTTACTAGCTGAAGTAAATGGGTGATATTCTTAACTTTTTCCACACACATTTACTTTCACCTGAAAAATATAGTGATGGCTTCTCTACGGGATGATACTAAGTCACAAGTGAGATAATGGTATGAAATGTGTAAACCCATATGCATGAAGAACATTCAACGAAGTTTCATTTCCTTCCTGTCTCTATCCTCCTTAGCTGTGTCTTCTTTCCTTCCCTCCCATTCCTTGCTTTTCCTTCTCTTGGTTCTTTGCTTCCCCCCTTCTTCCTCATACTTTTGGAAACAGCAACAGAAAGAAACAAAGACGGGCCCAACCATCTTTAGTTCCGAAATGTTCAATCTCCCAATCCATGGTTCAGCTAGTGCTGATCTCATTGTTGCTGCACTTTTCTAAATAGTTGACCTTTTAGCTCATCTGACAAGAAAAGGTTGCTAGGAACAAACTGACGTACTCATCAGGGTGTGTCTGAAAGTCTTAATGAGGAATCACTGACAGTCTAAGCATTTAGCAAACCTCGGAAGAAAGAAGCTGTGGAATTGATAGCCAAGCCCAACTCCATCCTTAATAATGTTCTAACCACTGACTAACATGGCCATTGAAATCTAAGTGCTACTTAACATTGTATGAATGGAACCTATAAGAAGTTTTAGATTATTCTGGAGATTCAGAAAAGAAAATAGAGTAGTAAGATAAATCACCAATGTACTAAATTTAGGCAAATCTGAAATCTATGCCCATGCTTCCTTTGTGTTCATGAAAGAATGTGATTTTACATTAAAGCCTTGTAGATTGTATCCTTATGGAGAAACAAGAATAGCACAGAAAGCTTAATCTGCAAGATAAAAGAGGTAGGAAAGATAATCACGGTGAACAGTGAACTCATAGCAAATCACAAAAGAAATTAAGAAAATAGAAGGGGAAGGAAGAGCCCTTCTCACTATTTTATCTATCTACCTCCTTTTTTCTAAATTAGGGGAAAATAATAGTAAAGTATAAGGGTCATAATCTACGTCCCATTTTATATTCCAGAAGACCAAGTCTCAAAGAGATTAAGTAACGTGTCCAGGATCACACTAGTAGACATGAGTCGCATCAAGTTTCTAAACCATTTCTGTCTAACTCCAAAGTCCTTCCATTTCTCATTTTTCAGACTGTTTCAATGAAAGCATTCTAAACACATATGAAGTTAACCCACCAGGTTGAATGGGGTTTATCTAACTTTATTTTTTATAATCGTTATCTAACTTTACCAGTCATCATTTGGCAGAGAAAAATTTCAGAACATCCAAAACGATTAGGAGTATATTTCCACTTCTAGTGCACCATGAAAGTCCTCACTCCGTCCTAATAAATGAAAAACTGATCAAACTGAAGAACAGGTCTTCTCAGATCTGTCAGAGAATGGAGGTCACAGTGCAAACTGCTTTCCCCTAAATTTGAAAGAAAGACAGGTAGATCCAGATAATCACAACTTATCAGAGCAGGAGCCCCCATAGGAACCAGTGCAGGGAGGGAAAACTTCCATTGTACCTGAGGAATTACTGGTGCTTCAGAGTGGCCAAGTCAGAGAGTTAAAAACTTTAAGAGGGCCCTCCCTGGTGGCACAATGGGTTAAAGTGCAGCACTGCGAAGCTATCCACATCCACTGCAGCACCAGTTCGATATCACACCAAGTTGGTGACCCACGTGGAGCAGCAGACACCTCTCCCGACCCGCCTGCTGCTCCCCTCAGCAGTGTACTTTGCCATCTGCCTGTTCTGCTCTCCACTCTGTCTCTGGTGAAGCCTCTCACCTCCTACACCTCTGGCCTGTACCTTAGTTCTTTTATAAATAAATAAATCTGTAAAAAATAAAAATAAAAACTTTAAGAGAATGTAGTCACCAAAGTACCCACCCATTTGTGGATTTTACCCCTGGAGCTCTAACTGGTTCTCACAGTGGCGATCAGAGGAAAATCCTGTACTTGCAACAGGAGGAACTTTAAGGGAAACTATCTCACCAGAACCTAACCTACTGAGGTTTTATCAGAGCCTAATTCACCTGGGGGAAGGAAACTACCTAGCTCCAGCCACCTAAATGGGGAGAACACTGAGAAGCATTTGTGAAGGTCAGCGCCAGGAGCACAGGCTCATTAAAAGACGAAAACCTAATCATAGAACTCCAGAATGCTCCCCTCCCTCCCCCATCCCACACCACTAAATACCTGTTTACTACAGTCATGTGCTGTTAAAGAACGTTTCAGTCAACAATGGATTGTATATATGACTAGTCCCTATATAGCCTAAGCATGTAAGATTACACCATCTAGCTTTGTGTAAGAACATTCTACGTCATCCACACAACGCTGAAATCACCTGAGGTATTTCTCAGCGTGGATGCTGTTAGATAACACATGGTTGGACATGTCCAGTAAATGTCCAAATTTCAACCATAAATTACAAGCATCCTAAGAGACAAAAAAAACAAAACCCAGCTTGAAGACCCAGCAGAGCTACTGCAATGATTAGACCAACCTAAAAATATGATTAATGTGCGAATGAGGTGAATGGAAAAGTGAATGACAGGCAAGCCATGAAAAGCTCTCTGTGAGAGCTTCACAGTTCACATCTTAGATGGCAGCTAGCTTCCAGCAGTCCTGCACGCTCACGTTCACCTTCACACACACAAATACGCTTGAAAGAAGTGAAGAAAAGGACACAAGGGACGAGGGGCTGGCAAAGGTGTTGGGAGAGGTCATTTGGGAAAGGGAGCTGAGCAGCATTTCACCATGTGACTTAGTTGACATTGTGATCTATGAGGACGTAGCTTTGATGAGCCCCACATAAACACTGACTGAGATCTGGCTGGCACACTCCTAGGAATAAATGGTTTGGGCCAGTGACCAGCCTAAAGTCAGGTGTGATCAGGGGCATTATCAGGAAGTTCAACTTCAAATCTGTTATTCTCTTGAATGCCCCTAAATTTCTGTAAACTACCTGAAGTCCTTAAAAATCTTTATTATCTGTGCTCACTTCAGCAGTATATATACTAAAAAAATCTATTTTCTTTTTAACAAATCCAAAACTTCTAAGAGCCAGAGGCAATATAACCTATATTTTAAAAACGTTACTTCAAAATACAGAGGCCAAACTGTGAGGGAAACAGTGGCAAAAAGTTGGAAATGGTTACCACAGAGACACAATGCTCAAGAATAGGAAGGATGTCTCAGCGCTGCCACTGTTTTTTTTTGTTTTGTTTTGTTTTTGATCAAAATTCTGGTAGTATTACATGACTTTTTAAATTTTGTTTGTATACTGCTTTGAGTTTTTTCCTAACAAAGTCAAAAATATTTAAGTGAGCCATTAGAGTTAGCATCATCAGCGCCGAATCTTCAGCCTCGTAAATGCAGCGGAAGGTATTTTTCTAATGCAACATAGCACATGTGAAGTCCTGGTTTCGACATAGTGAAGAAATTTTGTTTAGATCCCACCTGCTCTGAAGAACACTCCTTCCCACTCAAGTCATACAGAGCAATGTCTGTCACTCCTCCTCCGCCACTGAGCATGATGGGGGATGGGCATCCCTGAACTGTGGCTGCAGGAGACGCAGAAAAAGCAAGCACGGGAAAGTGCCAGCTTTCGCAGAACCTCACAACTACATGTCGTGACGGCAGAAATTGCCTGTGAAGGGCAGGGAAACTCTGGACAGAGACCACTGAGCAAGGACACTAGATAAGGGCCGAGAGAGGCCAGAAGACTGTGACTTCCCACTGTCTCATTTAGCCAAGGGATTTCACTGATTTTTCCAGTAAGAAGGGATTGGGAACTAACATACAATTAGACTCTGAATTACCCTATTTAAAGATGAGGAAACTGGGACTTAGAAAAATTATGTTATTAATTACATAAGAAAATGTCTTTGCTTGTAGGAAATGTCCACTGTTACCTTGTTGCTTGTTACCTGCCACCATGTACCACAGGCTGTGTGACTGAAACAACAGATGATCTGGAGGCTGGGATGCCAGGATTCCTCCCAGGGAAGGACCTGCTCCAGATCTCCCGCTGCCTCTCTTCTGCTGTGTCGTCACATCATCTTCCTCCTCTTCCTATGAGAACCGGGTGACCTTGAGTTAGGACCAAGTTTGGACCATCGTTAATTACATTAGCTATTCTCAAGAACACCAAGTTCTTTATTTCCAACTTTTCTGTAAACTTGCTTTTGCTGGTTGTTTTTTTTTTTTTAAGTCCTTAAAGGGTGTTCTTAGAACTTTTCTAGAATACTGTAAAGCCAAATGAATGCAACAGAATGATTATGTTTTATGAAGATTCAAATGGGAAGGTACTAATTTTATTTTTAATTGATAAACTTTGGTTCTTTTGATTATTTTGAGTAGTTCTGTGGAGTTTTTAGTGTTCTCTATATTATCATATCATCTACAAATAGTGATAGTTTTACTTCTTCTTTCCCTATTTGAACTCCTTGCATGACTTTCTCTTGTCTTATTGCTCTGACAAGGACTTCCAGTATTATACTGAAGAGGAGTGGTGAGAGTGGGCACCCTCGTCTTGCTCCTGATCTTACTGGAAAGGCCTTCAGAACCAAATAAGACTTGGGCGATAGGGGGGAGGGATGCGGGGAGCAGGTATTGTTACTACAATACAAAACACAACACAACAAAACAAAAATAGACAACTATAAACCAGAAATACCCTACAGGAGAGGGGGACAGAGAGGGATCGGAAGGAGGGAGGAATATGAGGGACTCAGGTGATGACAGGTGGGTGAAGTGGGGAAGTGGGGTGGGAAGTATACATTGTTTTAAAAGGAATAATAATGTAAATAGATATATAAATTAATAAAAAATCAGAAAAAAGACGTTGGTTTTCTTAAAAATGGGTTTCAGCAAAATACTCCAGGCCTTGGTGATCCTGCTCTTCTCTCATGTATAGTGTAATAGATCTACTTCAAGGTCAAGACACAGTCCAGTGGACGCGTCTGCTTCAGGTCTCTGCTGGATTTCCTTTACACAGTTAAACTCAGGCATTTTGTGGGATCGATGTGTTTATTTCTGAAGTGGCATCTTACATCATTTTATGGCTCCTTCAGCAGACGACCAGCTGTGCGAGCCTCCCACAGAACCACAAAGTATATTAACTAGCAACAGAAGGAAAGGGGAAATGTAAAGAAGAGTTTGATTTCATTTTGTTGGTTTCTGCCAAATTATAAAATCATGCCATATGGCGTATGTATGACAGTGTTGGATCTGAAGTGGCAGGTGCAGTTCAAGGAAAAAGATGGGAGAGAATGAAATGGAAGAGGGGTCATAAGCAAAGCAACAAGGGAGAAATGAAGTCCACTGGGGAATACCAAGGTAAATTGGAGAACCATCAATTCCTCCTCAAACCTACTCCTAGACTCTCTTTCATGCAAGGTCCTCCACCCCCACCCCCGTGACTCCCACCAAAGCTGCCAAATCCCAGGACAGCAACCCAGTGCAACCCCCCACTGTAACTGCGTGACTGTGCTCCAGCAACACTCCAGGTCAAAAGAAGGCCCCTTGCTCAGCCATAAAAATTCCACTGGAAAAGACTAATTCCATTAAGCACATCCATGTGTTTTAGTTTTTCCATTTAGATGTAGACCTATGCAGGAAGAGTAGTGAGTGCTACAGCAAGTCACCTTAGCATAACTCAGCTCGTGCAACCATTTCTGCAGGACAGCTGCTCACAATCAATCAGGTCTGAAAGAGAAGAGGAATCACATTTCCTAAGAGCCAGAAAAGCTCAGGTGTCTGCTCAGTCCCCACCCCCGCATCTTGCTCACATGCCAGTGGTCAAGGAACCATTTCTCCAGGATGCTCTGCATTTAACTTATTCTTCCATCTGGATTTTCCCACCCTGCCCACAATCTCTAATTAGCTAAAATTTTATCTGTTCTTTAAGATTCAACTAAAATGTCATTTGTTCTATGAACTCTTCAACCATTCTCCCACCCACTTCCCTATCTCTTCTTTTAAATAAGTTTTTATGGAGGTAGCATTGGTTTAAAACATTACATAAGTTTCACGTATGTATCATTATAATTTAACATCTTTATACACTTCATCATGCTCTCCAAAGTCTGTACTCCATTCATCACCACACAATTGATCCTTTTTACCCATTTCACCCAACAACCATAACTCTTTCCCTCTGGTACCCACAAACCTGTTCTAATTCTAAGAGTATGAGGATTGTTTGCTTTATCTTACACATTTGAGTGAAATCACATATTCTTTGTCCTTATGTGACTATTTCTCCTAGCATAATGCACTTAAGTTTCATCCATTGTATCACAAAAGGTACTATTTCATCTTTTTTTAATAACTGAGTAATAATTTATTGTATGTATGTACATACACACATACACATACATGCATACATATATACATACACACATACATATATATGTATATATAATACCACATATTCTTTATCCACTCAACCATAAATATACCTTTACTTTATTTCACATCTTGGCTGTTGTACAGAGCATGGCTGTGATCACTGGAGTCTTTTCAAATGTATCTTTTGAAATCAGTGTTTCTGTATTATTTGGATAAGTACCCTTTTCAAATCAGTGTTTCTGTATTATTTGGATAAATACCCTGAAGTAGAATACCTGGATCCTATGATGTTTCTATTCTTAATTTTTTAAGAAATATCCATACTGTTTTCCATAGTGGCCACACTAATTTATATCCCTACAAACAATGTCCAACATTTCCTTTTTTTCCAAGCTCCTATCCCCTTTTTATATCATTCTGCGGCACCTTTTTCTGGCATTTATTTGAATGTTAGTCAACTCTCTATCGATATTATCCCATTGTAGTCTCCTTTAGTGCATACACCAGGTTTTACTCATCTCCTCATAGCCAGCTCCTGACCCACTGGCTGGAACATATGAGTGTTAAATAAATATTTCCTGAATTAAATAGACTCAGAGATCATAAGACCTTTGACTTCCCATGGCCTTATTTACGTTCTTTCACACTACCGTGTAGGAAGACATTAAACCAAAAATGCATGGGAACAAGTCTCTTCGTGCGGTAAAATAAATCTCAAAACATTAATTAAAAGACATTTCCCATTTAAAGGAAAGAACAGATCCAAGGGCAGTAACTCCATCTTCACATACCCAGTTCGTTAAAATGCATATACTTTTGTGCCATGAATGTAAACGTTGTGAACTTGAAAATCAAGTTCCCCTTAGCTTTGTGAGTTCTGAATTGTGTTTCCTTCCCCATTTGCTTCACATCAATGACACCCAGAACAATGCCGGGAAGGGCTCTGGAGGTGCCCATGATGTTATCAGCGGCTGCAGGAGAACAAGCTTAGGAGCTTAAGCTGGGTTCTCGCCAGAAAATAAAGTGCATTTCAAAGAATCACTTTTATTTGCTATTTAAACTGAGTTCTGAAAGATTTGATTTTGTTTTAAAGGGATTTTTCAAACCAAATACACTAAAATTTATACATTTAAATGACAACTCTGCCCTCTAAAGTCCATTGGGTATTCCATGGCCATTGCCATTACTCAGGGTATACTGGGAATTCTCCTTGGAGTAGCTTCTGAGTTCAGTCTTCTAAGACTTTCCCTTGATAGTCTTTTACCAGACTTTGCTGCAAATGACCTGGAGTCGGTTTTCATCTTTAAAATCAACTCAAAATGAGCAGGAGTGACGACCATTGAGCACATGAAGAAATGGCCTCTGACCTCTCTACAGCAGCAGCACCCCTGAAACTAGCCTCAAGGGCTATGGGAGGGGATCCTCACTCAGACTTACCAAATTCCAACATGTTTATTTAAAAGGCACCACCTGTAAAATGGGAGAATGATCCCACCTTAAAAGAAAAACAATAATCTACAAGAAAAACAATGATCTACAATGAACGACATGTGGTGGTGGCAGCGATGACTAAGCTGATTTTGATAATTGTTTCACAGTATCTACCTGTATCAAATGATCAGATTATATACCTTACACAATGTCATCAGTCAATGACATCTCAATAAATCTGGGGTAACAATGAATTCAAGATTGTTTTAAAAAGAAAAAAATGGGCCCTCCCTGGTGGCGCAGCGGGTTAAAGCACAGCACTGAGAATCTAAAGCCGCTTCCACATGAGTTAGATTCCCGCCTGCCCGGGAGGTGACCACATGGTGCGACAGACCTCTCCTGACCCGCCCGCTGCTCCCCTCAGCAGTGTACTTCGTGGATCTGCCTGTTCTGCTCCCTGCTCTGTCTCTGGTGAAGCCTCTAGCCGCCCTTGAGCCTCTGGCCTGTACCCCAGTTCTGTATGCACAAATAAATAAAACTTCAAAAAAAGAAAAAAAGATGATCCACAGAGATTAAAGAAGGAGAATGTTTAAAAGAACAGAAACTGAAAAAGATCTTACAGATCTGAGTAATCAAGATAGCTTTCACTGAGGACAGATCATGAGTTCAAGGAGTCCTTCCAGTGGTATAGAGAGACACACACAGCCAGTGTGGGGAGGTGAGAAAGACCATGGGCCAGAACCCACGAATGCTGGGGGACTCGAGGTTCTGGGGATCCCAGAGAGTGAGGAGACAAACAGGAAGGTACTGGACTTTGAGTCCTGCCCGGGCTGCAGGCTGTGACCAAAACAAAGACCAAGGCACTTCTGTAGACCGTATGGAAGCTCTCAGTGTTGGCCAAGCTCATCACGGGGCTAAATCCACCATGTTCTTGTTACACTGGGTGAGAAGATAACAGAGGAGGGAGTAGAGCAGCTAGTGGCAGAGCATGAGGACAGTTACGATTGTCTCAGCGATGAAGAGCTCATCCCCACGGTGCTCAATGTTGGAGGATGTCCCCAAAATGCCCAGGGCACCCAGCCTCCTCTGAGGTCATGCAGGTAGCCCAGAAGGTCACACCTTTACCAGCTCGTCTTTCTTGGATGATGTTTCCCAATGGCATCACCACAAAAACTTGCTCTCTGTCCCTTTAAGAAAAAAAAAAGGCATCATTGTTGAGTCAAGGTGTATGTATTAAGCACTGACCCCAGCAAGTGCTACCCCAGAGGCTGAGGACACAGATGCATGAAATTTGGTGCTTGCTCTCTCAAAGCACTCAGAAGAGAGATACAGAGACAAGTTCCCTTACTGCTTGCACAGAGGCACACACAGAGGAGCCACAAAAGCCAAGGAGAGAGGAGCTGGCCCTGGATATAGCCTGTTGAGTGTGGGGGTGTCAGGGGAAGCAGGATAGATTTTCCAGAACATGGAAAACCCAGCCCATCAGTATGAACACTCCTTTGCGTAAGGTAGATCACACTGTAGCAACTTCATCCCAGGTTAAAATAGCTCAACACCCCAGAAAGCCTATGTTTAATTTTCTACTGCACCCTAATAGAGCAGGGTACATAATAATGCATTTAAATTGCTACATAATTAATATCCTGTTATCATCCTGTTTAGTCTGCTGCACTGTAAAACATCGCAAACTTTCACCGAAGCAGAATTTGACAAAGAGTTATAAGTACCCTGAGTAGTGATGGCCTCTGGTGGGGTCTCCACTGAACCCTGGGTCTCTCAGCTCCCTCCCTAATCTCCACTTTCCCCAAGCCGGCAGCTGCCATTTATAATGCGGGCTGGGGGAGGAGGGCTGGGTCCTGAAAAGAGATGCCTTATTCCTCCCTGTACTCACACTTCCAAATGGGGAAACTATCAACCAGCCCTCCTGGTTCCCAGCCTCTGCCATCTTCTCCTCCTTTGACTGTGGTGCTCACCGCCCAGAGTCTAACCCAGGGCGGGTCCCTCAACTAACCCCAGGCTCCATCTCTGTGAGTTCAATCATTTCACGCTCTGGCGTCCACACTGACCTTGTCCTGTGGGCTTCTCTATCCTAACTCCCAAACCAATAAAATATTTAATTTGTAACAATTCCATGGTGCCAGTAACCCTGCTTATCTTAACAAATTTAAGAAACCAAGGTTCAAAAGAAACTGAAATACTGTCCAAGGTCTCACAGTTAGAAAGCTCGAGAGCAGGGGTTCAAAGGCAGGTCTCTCACTCCAATGCCCCTGACTTCTCTGTTCCTCCTGGGCTCTTGACACTGGGACTCCTAAGTGGATGGCTTCCCTCTCCGGTCCTTGTCTTCCTCCCAGTAAAAATTATGGGCTATAGGGCCCTCCTTGGTGGCGCAACGAGTTAGGACACAGCCCTGCAAGCTGGCTGCAGACTCTTCAGTGCAGAGTTCGATCCCCGGGGCCAGAGGTGATGCATATGGCACAGCAGACCTCTCCTCTCTCGCCCGCTGCTCTCCTCAGCACTGTACTTCACGGATCTACCTGTTCTGCTGGTGAATCCTCTCACTGCCCCTACCCCTCAGGTCTGTATCCCAGTTTTCGGTATTTATAAATAAATAAATCTTTAAAAATAAATAAATAAAGGACTATAACATCACTTCTAAAATTATTCCTTTCTTGGTATGCTCATGTTCATGTTACAAGTCAGCAGTGGCAAAGAAAAAAGGTGGGGGAGGATTCCACAGTTAACTTAAGAAAACAACATTTTATCTCTTTCCGAGCCTTTAACATAATGATATACTTCGGGCTTGTTTCCTTTCTTAACCGTGGGACACTGTCTTCCCTGGACACCAGGGCCCTTGGAAGCAGACACTGTCCTGGCTGCCACACGAGAGGCTTCGAGTTCCTAGATCAGAGCCAGGGCCCTGACACCCAGATTCTCGCTCTAATCCTACTCGGCTTGGAAGACCTCAGGGTAAAGGGACCCAGATTTCCTGGTTTACACGAAGCAGGAGAGAGAGTATTTAGCAAATTCCTGGGCACCTCACTAGAGCTGGCATAGCTGAACCTCCAGAGACCCAGCTAGATCACGGGACAGGAAGCCCTGCTGCACAGCGCTGTTTGCAAAGAAAGCCCTTTCGCTTCCCACATGGCTGCTGTTGGCTTCGCGTGTCTGTTTATTCGTCGTAGTCCTTTATTTCTCCCTAAGCACTTAAGACTTGGATTCACTTTCATAAACTTAAAGCTGCTATTTTGGACCTTGCTTTTGTAACTCTCAACTGATTTAGTTCACGTGGACTATACCTCATTGCATCTTTCTAAAACGAGAGCTGCCCATTTGTCCAGATTTAGCCCAAGTAGCGCTATGGGGAGGGGGTGGGGGATGGGCAGGCCTGCTTGCTTTACTGAGCCTCTTCAAAGCCCAGGATTCTGTAATTTCCTAATTTTTCATCCCACTCTTCATAAACTTCCGATTCCTTCAGACACCCATAAGAAAAAAAATTTTAAGGGAGATAAAAAAGAAAGCAGAAACTTCCCACCTTCCCTCCCATCACTTAAAGCTTTTTGTTTAAAAAAAAAAAGTGGTGTTCAAAAGATCAACAAAAGGAGACTTAGAATACAATTCTGCTTGTGTACATTGAAAACATAAGCTCTTGTGATAAAGTCCAAATAACAGGACTTGACTGAATGAAATTGCTCACACAAATAACAGGAACCAACATTTTTTGAAAATTGGAAGAGCTGTCATTGGTTGGAAAGAAAATGAAAGCAGGGGAAGAGATGGAAATAAAAATACTTAGATCAAATGGGCTCCAGCAGAATGCCAGCTAAATGGTGGGTATTTGGAGGTGCCATAGGTGGAGGCAGGGACCCCTTTTCAGTTCAAGCATAGCTGAGGGTATTAGAGATGCTTTCACACTCATTGTGCAAAATGATGTTCTCGTATTCCATAGAAGGTCTGGGGAACAGGAAGGCATATCGAACTGAACACAATCTATACAATATTAAATCCATTAAAATACAACAATAGATGATATGTAATGACTCTAAGACATTTCATGTACTTCATTCATATAATCTTCTTGGGGTGGCAAGATTATATGAAGAAAAAAAACAATTGAGGAAGAAGAGGTTTGAGACTGGCTTTCTCTGTTCAAAGATCGTGCAGGGTGTCATGTAGCTTGCACACTCATGTGGGGGGACTAAAAGGGGCAAGCTTTCTCTGCCCTGTGGGTGGCTGGAGTTCTAACTCCACTGGTTCATGAGGTCCATTGAGCCTGATGGGTTCTGGATTCCTGGTTCGTTGAAGGGGTTGTAGGCTGTGGGCAGGGGTCGGGAGTTGGGGTGCTTACATCAAGGCAGCGTGTAAATTGGGATCTTTCAACTAGAGAAGTACTGAGAGCTGAGCACACACACATTCTACCTGTGGTGTGATGAGTAAAAGGTACCCACCAATCTTGAAGGAGCAAGATTATTGAGGAGTTGAACTGAATTGTGAGTCTGAATGCACAAGACAGGAGTATTGAAATTGTGCCAAATTCTAAGTAAACAAGCACTGATAATAAGCAAGATCTAGATTACAGGGTCAGAGAAATGTTTCCCTGGAGATGGTGTGGCATGGAGAAGCTATCAGCCTGTGGGTGTCTGGGGAGTGGGGACTATGAGGAGATGGATGTGGGCCTGAACTGGGAGTGGGAGGAGGATATGAGAGCCTGCCACTGTCAGGAGGGGACAGGGAGGAGATCGGCATGCAGGGGTAGGGATCAGCAAAGGCAGGAGCCTCGTGGATGTCACACCACTACTGGTTGACCAGGAAAAGATGGCGCTGGGGTACACCTGAGTGGAGACAGGAAAGGAGACCAACTTCTGTATGTTGTGAGAGAAGTGACCTGTGTAGTGGCTGAATGGCTTTGCATCACAGCTGTCACCGTGGCTAGAGGCAAGGAGACCGGTGTTGCAGAGGTGGGTGAGGAGATTAGATTGAGACTTAACAAGTGCAGAGCTTGGAGAGGAGACCCAATCCTAGGTGTCACCAGCCTTTGGCAGTGGAGACACATGAGGAGACTGTTACCAAGGACCTGGGGGATTGGGCAAGGAAGCTGGCACTGAAGGTTGGTGGGTGAAGGTGTTGGAGGGGACTTGTATGGCAGGTGTGGTCACAGAGAGAAGACTGGCATTTTTGACATGGGGGTGTGAAGATGTGAAGCAAGCCACATGTGGGAAACACAGAGATGGGCACAGGGCCCGAGCTGGCAAGTCATAGGCTTGCATGGCAGGCCAGGAATCCTTGGGTGTTCTAGGAAAGATATCAGCAGAGACTGGTCAACACGTCTGTCTTTTCCACTCTGGTCCATCCCTCCTGGCTTCAAGATGGCTGACATTTCTCCTCTTCTTGAACCAAATCAACAGTCAAATGGAAGAGCTCCATAGGTGGAAGCATGGGGAAGAGGCACAGAGCTTCCTTGCTGCCCATCATTCTCTACAAATCTCCATGTGTTCATCAAACCATAAGCTCAAAAAAAAAAAAAAATGGTTTCTGAAGTTGTTACAGCCAGGACAGAACCTAGATTGGATTCAAACTTGCCCCCAGTATTCTACAAGCTACAATTTCATCTGTCACCCTAATTATAAAATATGACAATAATCTCTCTGAACTCTTTCCCTATCCTTATATTGCTCCAAAGATGGATTTACTCATGTAAAATTGCTTTGAACACTCCAATGAAAGGAAATACACAAATGAAGATACCATGATGGACTTGCTTGGTACAGCAGCTATCACGTTCTTACTACAGTGAGCCCAGACCAAATTTTTTATTGAATTTTGCTGCTGTGTTTAATTACCTTGTAATTTATGACACATCCTGTTTCCCATTCAAATGACTTGGAGGCTCCTTGGAGAAAGGACTGAAGTCAGACCTGGCGCATCTTGCCATGGCAGAATGGCGGGAAATTAGCAAGGACTCCTGAGAGTCCTCAAAGGGCCACAGAATGACTCCAACAAACTCCCAAAGTGAAATCACCAGCGCTTCAGATATAATAATTAAGGATAAGCAACAACAAAACTAATAATAACAAAGGCAATGGAGAATATCAGCATATTTAAATTTGCCAGTTTATAAAATACTTTCAAAGTCTAATTCATAAGAACTATGTTTATTTTCATAACCATGATGATTTCACAGGTAGATTTGTCAAGTCATCAGGTTGCACATTTTAAATGCAAGAAAATTATGGCAGTTATATTTCAGTAATTAGTTGTTATTGGATGATGCAAAAGAAACGACACATTATTTTGAAAATTAGTAAATAAAGGGAGAACCTGGCACTTTCCTTTCCAGTCCAAACTGTACATATCTTTTGGAGATAGTGAAATATTGATGGATAGAAATGCATCATACCTGAAATGAATCTCAAAATAACAGGGGAGGGTAGGTGAAATAAGATTAGCCAAAAGTGTACATGTGCACATTATACATTTGTGTCTTCCTTTGTACGTGTGTGAGATATTTCATAATGGAAAGTGTTTCTAAAACATAACATGGTTTATACAGCCTCTTGCAAGTTAATTAACTCTCTATCATAACCTTACCCGGGAGAGAAATGGGTCCAGAAGCATCATAGCCAAAGGCTATTGAAGTCTATTAATACTTAGAAAATGCTTTGAGGTTTGAAGATGAAAGATTCCATATAGATGTAAGGTAGTATTATTATATTAGAATTAAATAAATTACACCGTGAATTTGGAAATCCAAATCTGACTACTACCTAACTCAAGATTTGGGTCATGTGGAGTAGGAGCTTCCTGAGAAATACCTATAAAGGGTGAATGATCAAAGGTTGCTTCACCTGATATTCTTTCCCACATAAGACAACCCCTTAGGCAGAGAAAATCCAAGGTGAAATTAATAAGAAGATTAAATTCGCCTTGATGTCCTCTCCACCTTCCTAGCCAAGATCTTCTGGCCGCCGGTTCCCTCCCTTGGTCACCTAACAACCCCATGTAAACCTGAACAAACAATTACCCCTGCAAGACTTCAGGCATCTGTTTATTTATTGTCTTATTCATAAACAAACATCTTTTTGAGTGTCTACTCCGCACGGGGACTATAAATAGCTCGCTCTGAAGGAGCTCATTGACTCTCCAGGCAGCAAGACTTCAAATAAATCATCACGAGGCGAATGCATGAAGAATGGACAAAGTGGCCGCAGAACAGAGGGAATTTCTAGTCCTTTGCGGGAGGGTCTGAGACAGCATCACCAGGCCAGTGATATGGCAGCACCAGGAGCTCGCGGTCGGAAAGCAGAAAGGCATTCAGGTGTGTCACTCCGCGTCCTCTACAGAAACAAAACCCGTAGGCTGCTTAGCGATATGCAGAAGAGGAGGTTTGTTGCAGGCATGTAGAGAAGAGGGCTGTTAGAAGAGAGCTATTATGGGACCATATTACGGAATTTTTTTTTAAAGATTTATTTATGCACACAGGGCTGGGGTACAGGCCAGAGGTGCAGGTGTGGTGAGAGGATTTACCAGAGACAGAGTGGGGAGCAGAACAGGCAGATGGACTAAGCACACTGCTGAGGGGAGCAGCGGGCGGGTCAGGAGAGGTCTGCCGCGCCATGTGGGTCAGCTCCCGGGCCGGGATGGAACTCGTGCAGAAGTGGCTTTAGCTTCTCAGTGCTGTGCTTTAACCCGCTGCACCACCAGGAAGAGCCCTGTTATGGAATATTTAAACATACATAGCAAGCACCGATTGCAAGTTTGGAGAACAAGGAAAGCCTGTGGTGTAATTCACTCCAAGGCCAAAGACCTAAGACTTGGGGACTGAGGGTATAAATAACAGTTGGCTCTCAAAGCCCAAAACCACGAGCTCCCACTTCTGAGTGCAGGAGAAAGTAGATGTGCCAGCTCAAGCAAAGAGAATGAATGCTCCCCTTCTGGAGATCAAGCCTCGACAGATCGGATGATCCATCTTTACTTGAATCACCAACCACAGTGCTAGATAATTTCTCTTGGAAACGCCCCACAAACACACCCAGAAATAGTTTACCAGCTACCAGGGCATCCCTTGCCACTTACATTGACACATAAAATTAGTCATAACACAAGGCAAAGGAAGGACAACCAAGTCACAGAAGGCCATGGAGACTAGTAACTTGTGAGTGAAGAAGCATTTGGAAAGATGGGTGGAACAACCTCACCAAGGCCTTGTTCACAGTGCTGGAGACCTTAAACCTTATCCTGGGACTTCTGGATACTTTTTAAGGAAAGAAATGTCTCGTTCCGTTCTTTGTTGGGACTGTACATTTATTTATTTGTCCCTGGGCCACATGAGACTATAAATTCTTTGCACGGGTTTGTTCGATCTTGTTACCCTAGTTCCCAGGACAGATTTAGACCTTTTGCAAGGGTCATACTTAAAGTTAGTCATTTCTATTTTTTGAGACATAATGATTTTCTAAAGCAAACAATGCTTTCCAAAGGAGCCTGAGGAATTAAAAAGGGGCCTCTACCTTAAAATAAGTGTAGCCTGGCAGAGTTAATGCAACCTTCTCATTTCTGCTTCAGAACTCCGGGATGTTCCTATTCCTGAGTCTCTCTCAAGAGAAACTGAAAGGGGTTTGAGGTCAGAGACCACCTCCCAAGCCTAAGGATTAAGACTCCTGCACGAAGGAGAGATACTTCCCCGGGAAGGAAGGTCTTAACGAGGAAGAACTGCACCCTGGTTGTGGAGGGAGCATCAAGGGACCAGAGTCGGCTGTGGGCCAGAGCTGTGTTCCCACAGGAGAGCCCCTCTCGGTTCATGGGAACTTCATCACAGTCTCTGACAAAGGCTGCTTGCATCTGAAAAAGCAAGGCTACTCCTGGGAAATGAGAAAGAACCATAAACTCCAAAGGACGCAGGATCTACTGCACAGACAGCAAGCTGGAGGGTCACCTCCTTGGGCAGACCTCTGACCTCCAGCAAGGGAGTTTTCTGGGGTCAGTGAACAGCAGGGACTTGGGGCATCATGGAAATTTGTAAAGTGCAGTTTAGGGACTCCAGTTTTCTAGCTGGACCTTTGGTAACCCTAAACTTGGAAGCATACAAGCAGTTTCCACAAGCCAGGGAGCAGACAAGAGCTGAAGTCCCAGCATAAGTAAATAAGTAAACAGTTGTGTGCTCCGTCCTAGGGGTTAATTTCCTCCTCTCAGTCATAGCCTTCTCATGGAAGCCTCGGAGATATTCCCTGTAGTGGATCCTCACTGCAGTTTGGACCCCATTACAGCCTGGATCTCAGTGTATTATTGACAACTTTTAGTTTCTGATAATACAACTTCATCTTAGTACACATAGTTCTGGCCTTGGATTCATTCCACTGTCTAACCTCAGCCCTGTAACAGGTAACAGGTCCCAGGTAGAAGTCGTACCTGCAGCAAGCTTTGTTTCTCCAAAATGTTCTGCTTGGGTCCTTTGACAAAACCTGATTCCTATCTTCTACCTCTTTTATCCTCCCTCTTATACGTAGACATTTTGAAAATATATTAATATCCTTACTTCTTATTAACTTATTAGCAATTGCTAGCCATGGATAATTTATTTTTTGCTCTCATTCATCATCACATCCTGTCAGCCTCTACCTCTGTAGCCTAATTGCCATTTGCTGGTGTACATACCATTGTGTCTGTGACCAATTTGGACATTTTTATTGGTTGAATCCATTTTTGTTTTCATTCAGCCTAAAAATCAATCAGTGATGCACGGTCAGGCATGATAATCACTTAGCTAATGCCATGGTGCCTCAAAATTTACATTCGACCATACCTAGTAGTACCTATGAAAGTTCTGTTGTAAATAGACTTGAGTATTGTATTTTTCTGTGTTTGAATTTTAAATTTTTAATAAGATCAGTCAAAAGTTTTAAAATGGATAAAGATTAAACAGATGGTTTATGGGTGTTTTGTTTGTTTGTTTGTTTTTTAAAGATTTATTTATTTATTCATATAG
>NW_004567119.1:19133421-19136920 GCF_000260355.1 Condylura cristata | reverse complement strand
GATCTGCCTGTTCTGCTCTCCACTCTGCCTCTGGTGAAGCCTCTCACCTGTACCCCAGTTCTGTATGCACAAATAAATAAATCTTTAAAAAAAGCACAATGTATTAGTTACATCTTGATCAGAAGTCCCCCCAAACTGAATGATGTAAAAAAACAGTGAACATTGTCATACTGTGGATTGTCTCTCACAGTTTCTGTGGGTTGAAAACTCAGGAGCACCTTAGAGGACTGCTTCTGCCTTGGGGTTGTTGCTGACTAAAGCTCGTGGCCTCCAGGAGATCAAGGTCAAGGTGTCAAGCTGTCATTGTGGAAGAACTGGACTGGGGATGCATGATCCTAGTTCACGGTTGGCAAGGTGGTGTTGTCTGTCAGCAGTCTTAGCTCCTTTCCACACAGAGGGCTGCTTGAACGCCCTCATAACATGATAGCTGGTTTCCCCGGAGGGAGTGACCCAAGAAAAATCAGATGCAAGTCCCATCTTCTTACTAGCCCCAGAAGTCCCCCATACTATCATTTCTATAATGGTCTGTGATTACACAGGTCAACTCTATTCAGTGGGGGAGGGGACTGCATGAGTGAGTTGAAAACCAGGAGCAAGAATCATAAGGCCCTTCTAAAAGTCTGGTTACTCCAATGCAGTCCCTCTATAATTCCATGTCTTGTACCTGGGAAATTTCCTAGTTCTTGACAATATAAAAATCAGCTAAGAAGTTTCCTCGGTCTTGACAATGCAATTAAAAATCAGCTCAAACACCCAAGCCACCCACGGCGTAAAACTTAATGTCCATACCAACATCTATATCTAGTTCCAAAACAGAGATGCTCTGCCCAGATCCCCTTCAAAGGATGTTATCCGAGCACTGAGCCTGTCTAGAATGGACAGCCTGTAGCAGGTATCTCCTCTGGGTCTGCCTCAGCTGTACCCAGCCCAGTCACACTTCGGAAGTGGCCTGTGGCCCATGGCATATGAAGGCTCAGTCGTCTCTGCCCCTTGAGGGGCAAGTCTGCGTTCAGCCCCGACTGTCCTGCAGGGTCCCTGGAGGTTGCAGCACTCAGCCCAGCCTCTCACTCTGTTCATCCTTCCTCCTCCTGGAATCCCCAAGAGACCTCCAGATTCTGAACATGAAATTCTATCTCTGCATCTGCTTCCTGGAAAATCCAAAATGCAACACCTGCCCCCCTTTTCCCTAGAGTTATTCCAGAGCTTTCTCATTCCTCAAACCAAAAATTGTTCATTTCCTTTGCAGAGTCGATTAACTGATTCTGATTCACATCTAACCCTGTCCCTGTGTTCTATTTTTTTCCAACCAGGTTGGTCCATGATCTTTGTTAAATGGACTATCCTCTCCCCTAGGAATTCTCAGTTTAAATATTAAAGCAAAGATTTTATTTTCCTTTTCATGGAGGAGGAAGAGGGATGTGCTCTCTCTGGCCCCGGTTACCCATCACAGCCTGTCCCTGCCTCCCGGTCATCCAGGCAATTCTCCCCACCTCACACCCATCTGCCTTCTCTATCCCTGTTTTCATACTGTTTCTGTCCCCACTCCCCCCACCCCTGAAGCTAGCCGGTGGCCTTCCCTCCTTGCAGCCCAGTCCCATTCCACCTCTGCAGCCCATCCCCATGCAGCCTAAAAGGATAAAAATGTCTCTCAAGGCTGCAACTATTACCAGGAGGGCCTCTGCTCTGTGATGTTTCAGGGGTCAGGAAGTCTCACCTCCTACCTTTACAGTGCCGATTTTCATCTTAATTTTTGGTTTGAGGAATGAGAAAGCTCTGGAACAACTCTAGGGAAAAGGGGGGCAGGTGTTGCATTTTGCTGCCCAAGCCCCCAGTGCTGCTAACAAGGCCATGTCTTGCTTTTCCCAGGCTCCCAGCCAGGGAGTGCCTTCTTAGTGTGCCTCCTGGAGGGAGACGTACTTGTCATCCTTCTTTGTCTGAATGTTTAAAAGAGGCTGCTTCCTGGACCCCCCACTGTAGAGACCTATGGAACACCTTGTTCTGGCCTCCTGAGACTGTTCCTATTCCACATCCCATACTGCCGTCCTGCGTTGATTATCTAGACTCCTTAGCTAGTCCTCTACCCTGCTCCCCAATATAGACCCTCAAGAAAGAATCACAGGTTGCCTCCCACAGTGTCTCCCCTTGGGCACTAGTCATGGGGCCATAAACTGGTAGAGTCAGGATGAAAAACGGCATGGACATTCTCAAGAAATTAAAATTAGAACTACCTGTGATACTCTCTTCTGGATTTATATCTAAAGGAAGTGAAACTGGTATCTCAAAAAGATACTTGTCCTTCAGTGTTCACTGCAGCATTAGTGACAATAACAAGATATAGAAACAACGTAAGAGTTCATCAACAGATGAATTGGTAAAAAATGAGGCATATACATACATGAAATGGAATATTATTCAGCCTTTAAAAATGATAGGAGATCCTGTCACTTTTTTTTTTGACAACATGGCTAAACCTAGAGAATATTATGGTAAATGAAATAAATCAGACACAAAGAAAAAGACTGCATGATTTTACTTATATGTGGAATCCGAAATTGTCAAACTCACAAGCAGAGAGTAAAACATGGTGGCCAGGAGCTGGGGAGGGGGATAATTGGTGAAGGGTACAAAGTTTCAGTTATGCAGAATGAGTAAATTCTGGAGACCTAATACATAACTTGGTGATGACAGTTAACAGGACTGTATTATGTACTTGAAATTTGCTAGGAAGGTCCATCAAAAGTGTTCTCATACGAGTCCACAAAATGGTAACTTTGTGAGGTGATGGATATGTTAATTGGCTTAAAGATGATGACTGTTTCACAATGTATATGTATATCAAAGCATCAAGTTGCAAACCTTAAATATAGACCATTTTTATTTGCCAATTATACCTCAGTAAAGCTGGAGGATGGGAGAAGACTGCTTCTTCTCCCTGCATTTCCTTCCCCCCTTCTATTCTAAACTTACCCATTAGCCTTGACTCTACCCACCCACGAAAACCTCTCCTCTCAACATTTCCCATGCTTAAAAGCAGAAACACAGTTTAGTACATAATTATATCCTTCCTATATTTACTCATTGCTTGTGTGTGTCACATCTCACCAACTAATTTGTAAACTCATTAAGTGTAGAGAATGAGTCTTTACAATGCCATGTTCCTATTAGGCTGACTCATTGATTAATTCATTAGATATTTCAGTGTCTACTCTACGCTAGGCATTGTTTTAGATACTGAGATACTGGAGCAAGGCTGCAAAAATAGTCAGGGTTTCTGCTCTTGTGGTAGGTAGACAGTTAAGAATTGTTTAAATTAATTAAAAATTATACAAGACAGACAATATGGAAAGCAATATAGCAGTTCCTCAAAAAATTAATAATAGGGCCCTCCCTGTTGGTGCAGTAGGTTAAAGCACAGCACTAAGAAGCTAAAGCCACTTCAGCATGAGTTCGATCCTGCCCTGGAGGTGACCCACATGGTGCAGCAGACCTCTCCTGACCC
>NW_004567119.1:19127547-19133289 GCF_000260355.1 Condylura cristata | reverse complement strand
GGTGCAGCAGACCTCTCCTGACCCGCCCGCTGCTCCCCTCAGCAGTGTACTTCATTGATCTGCCTGTCCTGTTCCCCACTCTGTCTCAGGTGAATCATCTCACCGCCCCTGCACCTCTGGCCTGTACCTCAGTTCTGTATGCATAAATAAATAAATCTTTAAAAAATAATAATAGAATCACCATATGGTCCAGCAATTTCATTCCTGGATATATAGCCAAAGAACTGAAAGTATGGTCTCAAAAAGATATTTGTATACCCATTTGTTCGTAAACGATTGTTCACAATAGCTAAAGGGTGTCAGAAACCCAAGTGTCCATCAACAGACAAACAGATGAGTAAAATGCAGTATATCCACACAATAGAAAATAATCTAGCCTTAAAAAGGAAGGACGTTCTGACACATGCTACGACATGGATGACTATTAAGGACCTAAGCCAAGTGAAATAAGAAAGTAACAAAAGGACAAATATTGTATGATTTTATTTATCTGGGGTATCTAATGTACTTAAATTCATTGAGACAAAAGATAGAAATGGTGGTTCCCAGAGGCTTGGATGAGGTTGAGGAGGGGGTTGTTGAATGAACCTCCATTTTGAAACACAAAGAATTCTAACAGCAAGCATTGGCCAGGGTGTGGAGAAAAAGGAATCCTCATGCACTGTTGATGGGAACGTAAACTGATCCAGCCTCTGAAGAAATAATAGGAAGGCTTCACAAAATATTGAAAATAAATCTACCACAATCCCACCAATTCCGCTCCTAGATATCTACCCTATATCTAGATATCTTGCATCTATATGCAAGAACACTCATTTAAAGGGATATGCCCTCTCCTATGTTCATTGCAACACTCCTTATAGTAGTTAAGCCAAGGAAACAACTAAGTGCCCGATGTCAGGTGAGTGGGTAAAGAAGATGTGTACAATACACTTTGGGATACTACTCTGCTACTAAAAAGGAGTGAAATCCTGCCCATTATGACAACATAGACAAAACTGGAGGGGATTGTGCTAAGCAAAATAAATCAGAAAGAGAAAGACAAATACCAAATGATTTCATGCATGTGGAATATAAAGAAACAAAGCAAAGGAACAGACAAAACAAAGCCCTGCAACATGACTGCAGAACTGAAGCTACCCCGTGGACTGTGGTTAAGGACTCTAGGTGCCTGGTGACCATGCTTTAAGCATGGCATGGTGACGTATGTGTGGAGAGGTGTGCACGAACCTATACTCCTAAGTCACGTACAGGGTTGCGAGCCATTAAAATAAACAGATGTCAGATTCTGGAGATGAATGATAGTGATAGTTGCGAAGCAATGTGAATATCCCTAATACTGAATTATACAAATAAAACTGCTTAAGATGATAATTTTATGTTATGTGTGTTTTGTAAACAATAAGAGAAACAAAAAAACCACACCAGAGATAACAGCAACAAAGGTAAGGCGAGGCCTGGAGGAAGTGATGGCCAAGATGAGTTGTGAAGTGTGAGGAAGGACGCCCGGACGGGCAGGTTATCTGTCCCGTCCATGTCTGAGGTTCGCCCAGGAGCCCTTTCCAGGTTTAAGAACTCCATATGGGAGGAGGTAAAGGGCCGCCCATACAATTTCCCATGACAGTGTCTTGATACACGCATTTCCCTTCAAGATTTGTGTCCCTGCACTTTCCAAGGACTAATCTAGGAGCTGTCAAACTTTTGTGTGCACAAGATTCATCAGAGGAGCTTGTTAAAGACAGACTGTTAGGCCTTAACTACCCACATTCTCGTTTAGTAGGTCTGGGTGGAACCCAGATGTTAGAGGAGCTTGTTAAAGACAGACTGTGAGGCCTTAACTACCCACATTCTCGGTTAGTAGGTCTGGGGTGGAACCCAGATGTTCGGACTTCAAGTAAGTTACCGCTCCTTCCACATCACTCTGAAGAAGAGACCATAGTTGTTGTCTATTAATTTTGTAAACCCAACATTCCTGGCACAGACCATCATTACTATTAATTTGTTGCTCAATTGAAGCGATTTATTTCAGAATACCCACTCCACCCAAAGAAATTAAATAGTATAGGTAAATTCATATATTCACACAATGCCTAAATCTTGAGCTACTTTACAGAGTTACCCCTCCACGACTTTCTACAAAGCAAGGAAACACTTGAATGCCCTTTCTTCACCTAGAGGAAGAAGGCAGGCCCAAGGCGGTAATGAGTTCTTGAAAAGACAGTTGGGCCTTGTCAGGAAAGTTGGCCCGCAACCCCCTACGACACACTGGAAGGGCTCCAGCCCTTCTGTCCTGCAGGGCCTGCCTCCCTAGAAGCAGGTTATCAAGGCCCTGTAGTTAGAGGCGGCACAGGTAATGTTTACCGGTTTATTAGCCCAACCTATTAAAATGTGTTCCCAGGAGTTATTTCATCAAGCTGCAGAGCCCCCCATCTACCTAAAGCCATTATTTTCCACAGCCACCCTCCAGTGGTCATCAGTGTGATTCCACGTGATTCTCAAGGAGAAACCCTGCTGTGTCATCAAATAAAGTTCACTCTGTCCTGTGTGTTTACACCACAGGTAAACTTTACTGACTCTTATTTCTTTGAATATTGATAACATGTATAAAGTAACAAAACGACGTTTACTTTATAAACTTACCTAGGTCACTGCCCAATCATCTGTCTCTATGGTGCTGATGACAGTATTCGTTTCACCTGGCTCTAGATGGGAATGGATGCAAGGTAGGGTGAATATTCAAGCAGAGCTGTGAGGGGTCTGTATATAAGAATGGGCCATTTCTTATTTTATTTCTATTGTTTGCATTGGCGGAAAACCCATTCGTGAGACTTACCTAATTTCTACTCTAACACTTGGGCAGCTACCCACTGGCTTGACCATTCCATTTCAGTACTCATCTTTCTAACCATTTCATGCCTTTCTGTCTTAGCTAGTAGGAGTTAGTGAGCAATCTAAGAGTCAAGATGAAACACTAGGCCACCAGATTCTTCCACATGGAAAAGACTCCTTACCTCTAGGGAACCTGCAACTTTTAAATTATTTAACAATACAAGGCAGGATGGTGACCTGGACACCTTGCCCAACAGGTCTGGGGCATGACAGACCTGTATAAGCATTCCAGTTATACAGGTGGTAAGTTTGTACCCACCAATAATAAAAACTCTAGACCTAATCCTTTAAAAATAAGCATAGATGTCCTTTCTCAAGTACGGAATCCACAGGAGGCTGCTGAAAGCTGATTAACTCAGAGGCTCAAGAACATTAGTAATTACACAAGGTCTTCCACCTTTCTGTCCTATTACCACTGCAGCCTCTGTGTCAGGCACCACCAGCAACAGAAAAGAACTTCTCTGAGTTTGGTTTTCTTTATTTGTAAAATAGTCTGCATAGACTTGACAGAATTGTTGTGAGGATTATACAATATAAAATGCGTGCAAGCCCGAAGCAGAGCACATGGATGGCTTGGATAATGCTCAGCACATGAGGATTTATTGATATTTGAGTCCCTGCCCTTGGGAATAAATTTTAAGGGATCGAAATCTGGGCACCACCTCTTCCTAGCTGAGTGACCTTGTATAAACATAGTGTTTCTTTTTTCTTTTTTTTTTTAAGATTTATTTATTTAGGTATACAGAACTGGGATACAAGCCAGAGGTGTAGGGTGGTGAGAGGCTTCCCCGGAGACAGAGTGGTGGCAGAGAACAGCCAGACCAACTAAGTACCCTGAGGGGAGCAGTGCGTCAGGAGAGGTCTGCTGTGCCATGTGGGTCACCTCCAGGGCAGGGGATCGAACTCGCTCTGAAGCTGCTGCGCTAACTTGCAGTGCTGCATCCTAACCCATTGCACCACCAGGGAGGGCCCAACGTAGTGTTTCTTTGCCACCAGGTAGTGGATAAGGTTTGGGGAACGTTGACAAAATGATGCATGTTAAACCACATGCACTGAGCCTGATGCCCAATGAGTGCTCCACAAATATGAACAAATTTTGTATTATGCCCATCAGTGGGAGAGCAGAGAGGGCCAGAGCTTGGTGAAGCTGAACTCACTGGGCCCTAAAGATGCAGGTGAAGATGGGGAGGAAGTTTTAGGAGCAGGACCTCGACTGAGGCTCTAGGTTTGTTAGCTAGATAAGGCCCACTGGGTGAAGCCCGGCTTTACTGTCTTCAGTTGCGGAGAAAAGAGTAAGCCTTTGTTATGAATCTGGGAGTTTCCGCAGGAATCATGTGAAGGCGCTGGAGCTAGAGCTGGATTTGCTCCAAGGGGAAGGCCTGGCCAGTCTCAGCAGAAGGAAAGGGCAGGGCCCGGAGGCTGACTTGCCTCCCGAGCTCCATAGGTGGCGGTGTGCACGCAGCGACCGATGCGGGCGTGGCCGTGCCGCGGCCAGCTCAGACCCCAGCCGGGCTCTGCACCAGGCTCCGCCAGGCAACTAGGAAACGGGGTCCGAGGGCCCCTCCCCCGCAGCAATCCCGAATGTGTGTCTCCCGGCCGCCCACCCACTGGCCAAGCTTCCCTTCAGTCGTTCAGTCAATCTGCTGTGCTGGAAACATAACTCGATTTTCCCCGACCCGTTTGCAATAAAAGTACAGTGCGGAAAAGCCTCAGCTGAGTGTGTCAACACCATTACCCACGCCCGGCTCTCAGAGGATCCTTACATTTGCTTTCACTTTAACGGATGCCACGATGGGCCCCCAGGTCCCCAGAAAACCGCCTGGGGAGGGGGGGGAGGGAGAGAACTGGGGGGAGGATGGGGAGAGGGAGGGAACTGCGGAGAGGGTGGGGGGAGGCTTCTACCACTTTAAGGACGCCAAGCCAGGATGATTCTTTCTCAGCGTTTGTTATTCACACTCAAGTCAATGTTTTGCTCACCCCACCCCCTCCCCAGGATGGTTTTAGGCTCCTGTACACTCTCTGGGCACTGCAAATTACCTCCTGACTCAGAAAAGCAGCATCTTCAGAGGCAAAGGGCGCCAGCCGCCTGGAACACGAAGGAACAGATCAGGCATCGTGGTGTGAGAGCTTTCGCTCCCACAAAAGCAGGCAGGTGGCGACAGCTTCTAGAGATCACAGTGGAATCCTGGGTTCGAGTCCCCTCTGTGCCGTTTGTTGGCGTCTCCGCTGCTTTTGCGTCACAGTCGACACCATCACCCAGCAGGCAGGGTGCCTCAGAGGGAGCAGAGCCGCGCCCAGTCATTTAGGACCTGAAGCCAATGAAAGAATCAGCGACACGACGTCCTCTCCTATTTAAAAACTTGAAAATGTCTGTATTTCAGATTTCATACTCATTCTTCTTTTTTTTAATATTGCATTGAGGTTTGTCTTAATGACCTAGTTGGGCTGCGGTTTTGTGGCAGCCCCTCACGTCACCGAGTCCCTGACCTTGAGAATTAGATTAGCTAACAGATGTGTAAACACGCCCAGAAACCTACAGATTCTCTAGGACGTTTGCCAAAGGAATGTGGGGTGAATTTGGGCTTGGGGACACAAGTGCCAGGAACATGTCCCTATGCTGAACACTGCGTTGGACCGTTGACATGATCTCTAGTTTAAAACCCACCTGTGAGTGACCTGTCTCCAGGTGAAATGCACACCTGCAGCTCCAGCTTTCACAAGGCGCCTGCTCCACCTCCCTCTGCAGACCTGGTGGCAGTGATACTTCTGCTGCCCCCTTTCCGCACACTCACTGGCATGTGAGCTAACAGGCAAGCCTGGAGGTTTGCAAGGGGGGGGGGCGCCCTCTAACGC
>NW_004567119.1:19022252-19126802 GCF_000260355.1 Condylura cristata | reverse complement strand
AACTCATGCTGAAGTAGCTTTAGTTTCTTAGTGCTGTGCTTTAACCTGCTGTGCCACCAGGGAGGGCCAGAAGTAGACAATCTTAACATATTTTAAAGATAAAGACAGCCAGGTTTGCCCAGAATCTAAGGGTTACCCCAGGACTGACCCAGGTCCTCTGACTCAAACCCTTTTCCCAGCCACTCACCCCATCACCATCTTAAACTCTCTTCAATCCTGCCATAGTCAAGAATCAGACTAGAAGGATGCAGTATGTTGCAACTTTGGCTTTGTTTTTTATTTTATTTATCTTACTTTATTATGAAAGTGAAGAGCAAAACATAAACTCTCTATGTTCAAAAGGAGAGAAAAGAGCAGTATGTAGAGAAAAAGGTACACTCTGCAATCATGAAATGAGTGAATACAGTTCCAAGTCCCTACAGAAGCTCACGCTTCACCCAGCAGCCCTCACGTGCCGCCTTTTCAGGAATGCACACACTGCCCCATGATTAGTTTTGGGGCAAGCGTCATTTTCTCAGAGCACAGTAGGAACATGAACTCTGTGAAGAAGATACAGAGAGCTAGGAAGACAGAGAAGTAAAGGATGAGAGAAAGATGAGCAAGGCAAAGCGCAGGAGAGTCGAGGTGGGGGCGTGCTCATTTCTTCTCTGGTTCTGGTCCAGGCTGAAAATCGCTGGTGTCATCGCTTCTGTTCCTTCAGTTGGAGATGTGAAAACATGAAGTACAGTTTCTGCACTGGGTGGGAGAAACACAGAAGGAAAAAAAGCTCTGTGTCTTCTCCAGAAGGAAGAGGTTAAAGATTGCACCTTGCCAACTTCGACAGCAGTCTCCTTTTCTGCCTGTGGTTTGAATCCCAATTTTCAGCTGATTGTAACTGCCCCCCTGAATGACCTCACTTCTCAGCCTTTTTTGCACTGGTGTGGCCACAGGCCTAACTGCTCACTGAAAAAATAGAGTACCATGTGGGTTTTACCAAAGTCTTTTTGAAAGATAAAAGAATACAATTTCTTCTCCCTGCCTCTCCATATTGCTTCCTGGATCACGGACATGATGACTGGAGTGTTAGCAGTTGCCTGGAACAGGAGGCCTAACTAAGGGTGTTGGGGGAGGTGGATGGGTCTCTGATGGCTTTACGATGCTGTCACCCCAGTCCTGAGGTGCCAGCTCTTTTCTTTTACATGAAAAAGAAAAGAAATTTTATCTTGTCTGAGGCAATTTGTGTGGGGAGGAGTGTTTCTTCTTATGCAGATGAACCTAATCCTAACTAATAGAGAATTTGTGTTGAAGTAACGTCATCTAATTTTTCTCTTTTCTCAATGCACATGAAGTGAACATGAAGTTGTATAAGGCATCTCATTATTCCCACATTATTAAAATGTTGTATTCATTCCAAAGACATGAAAATTAACTGACAGGATTATATATACTGTGCATAGAAGACACCTTGCACCTTCCTGTCTCACAACTGAGTGAACCAAGTCAGGGTATCAGCAACATTTCATAAGCCTCCTATTGCATCCCCAACATTGCAACAGAGAAGTAAAATAGTCAGCTCAATTTGCATTATATAATGTAAATATGACACACGTTACATATACTTTCCTCAATTTACACATGTGTACACTGGCATGCATAGGGATAAGCCAACGGGCCCTTAGACACACAGCCAGCGAATACTTGGGATACAGCAGATGCTTCACAAACCCATGTTAAATGAATGAATAAAAATCCATGTTTTGTTCACGACTGTGCCAAGCATTAATGTAAAAGACACACTCAACCTATTCCTAAATATATTTGGAATGAATAAGTGAGAATGGTTGTAGATGCTTCCTTGTAGCCAGAATTGGATGAGGAGTTTATTGTTCTGGAATCCATACTAACAGCTTTATCAATCAATGACTAAACTCTTTAAATTGGAATATAAGCTCTTCCTGTGCTTGAACATGGGCCAATTGTACCAGGGAGCACAGAACAGTGTAAGACACACCCCTTGCCCCCAAGAGTTTGCTGGCAAAAGCAAAACTCCAATCAAGGGACATGCTGGCTTTCAGATACGTGTTCACTATGACATGTGCAACCTTAAGCGAGTTATTCAGCCACTCAATTGGAAACCCTAATCTACACATAAAGGATGTGTTCCACAAGGCTCAGTATTGTACTAAGAGTAGAGCAAGGAGAAAAGACAGAATACCTGTCCTTGAACATGATGCCTTGTCCCTGAAGTGGTTTGGGGTGCATGAAAGTCCCAGCCTTAGCAAAAGTAGGAGAGCAAGAGCTTCTCTCGACTCCCCCAGCCCCAGCACTGCCATCCTGCTAGACTGCCAATGGTCCAGGGGCTAAGGAAGTTTCCAGTGCTGCAGGCAGAATCCTTTCAAGATACCCAATGCCCTCTGCACTTAATGGTGCTCCCAGTGTGGCTCTTTTCCTGGCCGCTGGCATTTCTAGATCTCGAAAGTCCAAGAACAGCAGACAAAACATTGCAGAGGAGAGGCTCCTTCTCCAGCTACCATTCCCCAAACCATCATATTTTCTGCTTAGGCTAGCCAGTCCTCACTGCCAAACGCCTAATCTTACTTTTTTTTTTTTTTTTTTTTAATGATAGGTTTCTGTGGCCTATAGCAAAAGGTATTAGGACAAAATCCAATCCTCAGTAACATCAAATGGAGAATCCAGATTTTAGAAACAGATGGTCTTCCTTCCCAATAAGGGAGAGAAAATGATTTTGCTCAGGTTGGAGCAGAACCAGGAGAGGCTTGTCACTGTATATAACGAAATGCTGAGGATGAAGAGTTGCTCTCAGATGATCAGTGAGAGCTAACTTTCTTTTTTTTTTTAGCATCTCCAGCACCACAAGCCAGGCACTGAGCTAACTACTTTCCAGTTAAACACTTCCATCCTCCCTCTAACAACTCAAAGATAGAATCTAGTACTGGCTACATTTTACAGATGAGAACACAGAAGTGCCCAGAGTCATACAGTTTCCCAAGGTTGAGCAGAGATCAGCGTTCTTGATTCCATGACCCATATTCGTAAGCGCTATTCTGTATTAGATTCTAGATTAGACAATGAACGTTTTATCTATTGATAAAAGGATGCTCTTTCGTCTGCTTGAAACACCCTCTGCCATCCCTTTTTCTACTCTGTCCCCACTTACTCCCTCAGTTCTGGCTGCCGCAACAAAATTCCACAAGTTAAGTGGATTAAGTAATGAGAGTTTGTATTCCCAGTTCTGGAGGCTAGAAGTCCACCATCAAGGTGTCACCCCGTTGGTTTCTCCTGAGGCCTCTATACTTAGCTTCTAGAAATCCACCTTCCCTCTGTGTCCTCATTTGGCCTTTCTGCTGTGCTCACATCTGTGGTATCTGCAGGTGGGTGAATTACCTCTTGTGGTACCTCCTGGTTTTTTAACTGAATTAGGACCCCCCCAAAAAGCCTCACTTTGAACTTTTATCATCTCTTTAAGGGCCCTACCCTTATATAGAGTCACATTCTGTAGCTCTGGGCCTTGGGGCGCCAAGATATGAATGTGAAGGAACACAATTCCTCCATGGTTAAATGTCATCTCCCAAGGTGAGTCTCTGGTGAGCTCCCAGTAGGGTGAGCTCTCCTAGTGCATACGCCGTAGAACGCTTCTTGCTCATAATCAGAATTACCATAACTTATTAGTTAAATAATTCTTTGCTCAGTGTCTAACTCCAAACATTGTAGGCACCACCGGGAGAGATTAGGTCTGTCTCATCCTGCGTATCCATACCCTCCCACAAGACCTGGACCCTCCCAAGTAGTCTGTTTGGGCTGCTTGAACAGAATACCATGCCTTGAGTGGCTTGAACAATAGCGGTTTCTGACAGAATCATATGCTGGGAGCCCAAAGCCAGAGTTCTTGTTGAGGACCTCTTCCTGCTTTCTTTACAGATGGCCTCCTTGCTGCTGGTCTGCCCAAGGTGGAGATGGGAAGAGGGAGGGGAGAGGGAGAGGAAGCAAACTCCAGGGTCTCCGCTTATAAAGGCATTAATACCAATCAAGGAGGCTTCACTCTCATCACCTCATATGAAACGTATTACCCCCAAATACCACTATTTTAGGGATTAGGGTTTCAATCTCTAGGTGGTGGGACAAACAATTCAATCCATACCATACCAGAGAAATGTTTCAGTACAGTGTAGAAAAGGGTGAAATTCTTTAAATTGTAAAGCAGCATGAAACTTCTGGTTATTATTAAGACTTTTTTTTTTTTTTTTTTTACAAAATGAAAGACTATTAGAGTTTGGATGATCCTGGGGATTATTTCCTTTCCGTACAATAATGAGATGCTTGCTAAAAAGACGTATGAGAACTGGACCTGCTAGAACATTATGCTTCATCTTTTTCTAAGTGGATAGGGGAAGATGAGTTTCTGTTTTCTCTTAAAGCAGTGCTGGAATTTTCAAGTGGACTATTAATTCCAGTCACTATTAAAACTCAAATTCCATAAATGTATAGCTCAATAAAGCAAAGGAAATACTCAAAATGCATCACTTCCTAATTCTCTTATTTCATGTGTTATAGACCAAAGTGTGTCCCCCTAAACTCACCCATGTTAAAGACCTAACCCCCATAACACCAGAGATTGGCTGTACTAGATTAAAAGGTAATTGAATTAAAATAACTCTTTCAATCCAACCTGACTGGTGTCCTCGTGAGAAGAGGATATCTGGACTCAGCCAAGAGGGCCCGTTAAGTGCCAGTGCACAGAAACAGCGTGTCAGAGGCTGGCAGAAGAGGAGCGTCTGGGACCGAGGAAGGGATCAAGAGAAACTGTCACTGCCCATACCTTCACCTGGACCTACAGCTTCAGAACTGTGTGAAAATAAATTTCTGCTCTCTAAGCCACCCAGTCTGTGGCATTTTGTTGTGGTGACCCACAAAAACGAATTCAACTTTTTCCTATTTCCTCTAATCTTGTGGTTATTTGCGCACACTAGACCTGCCTGGTAAAACTACTACATGTCAATAAGCTAATCTGTTCCCTGTGCTCAATGATGTCTGGTCAGTAGTTGGAAACCCACCACGGAGGGACTATTTACAACGTGGGAATTGGCAAACATTATAAGCCAGAACTTTGCCTCCAGAGGGCCGCATGTGAATCATCTATCAATGCCCCACTGCTTCTGAAGTGTGGAGGAGGCCCCCCTGCTGGTGCAGGGTTAAACCTCAGCACTAGGAAGCTATTTGAAGCCACTGCAGCATGAGTTCCATAACTCTGGCTGTGGAGCTGACCCACATGGTGCAGCAGACCTCTCCTGTCTCAACCACTGCTCCCCTCAGCAGTGTATTTCAGTCCATCTACTTGTTCTGCTCCCAACTCTGTCTCTGGGGAATCTTCACACTCCCTCCCCCACTCCCAGCACCGCCAGCCTGTACTCCAGTTCTTATTTGTATAAATAGATTTTTTTTTTTTTAATAAAGTACGGAGGAGAGAGCTGTGGGAAGGAGGGACTGAAGAAAGATAAATGTTTGAATAGGTTTCATTTCGTCTTTCTTTTACTCCTTCACTTCAGCAGACTGGGCTAGTTTCCTACACACATAATCTCTGTTTCCTCCATCAAGCAATGCCCTGACTTTGTTTAGGAGAGAATCACCCTCAACTAAAAATACTCGCCTTTCCTAACTCCCTGGTGACTGGGAGTTGGCTTCCATGCTGCTGCAGCGTAAATGCATTTCTAAGTGCTTCATCTACACACTCACAACAAGAAACTGAAAAACATTGCCTTTGGGGATCACATGGAAGCCCCAGGGACAAAGAACACTCAGAAAGATCTAGTGAACAATGTCTAGGTGTCCACAAATCATATTAGCTAAGTGTCAAAATCCTAGTTTTCAGAAGTGAAAAACCTATAAAAATCAAAAAGTTTTTAAATGAAGGGTAAAATAAACATTGGGACTTGAAACCAAACCTGGGAGATAGATTCCTAGGAGTCTCCTAAAATCAAGGCAAACTTACACACCAAGTTCAAACCAAAATGCAAACACAGTAATACTTAACACTTTCTATATAACATGCCAGATCATGTTTTGCTAAATTAACTCATATATGTGTTATGTTTAAAAATAAGGGCCTAAAACTCAGGTCCAGCTCTTTGTTTAATCTGTGACTACATTACAGTCTCTTCGGTGACTCCCCGGGGAAGGCAGAGAAGCTCTGTTGGTACAGACCATTGGACAAAATGGTGTTAATATTTTCAAATCATTGTTTGCGAGTTCAGGAGAATCCAACTCCATGCTTAACCAAAACTCTGCCAGAGGGTGACCCTCAATGCCAATTTCATGAGTGTCATGTGGAACCAGCCTTGTTCACTTGAACATGAAGTCACTGTAGCAGCTTATTGAAAGCCCCTCTAAATAAGTCTCTAATCCAATTATTACTGAAATTGGATACAGATAATTTCTTCATGGCACATTTACCACTACACATATAACTAATGAACTCTTGGCAAGCGGACATGCCCAGTGATGCCTCTGCACAGGACGTACTGCTCTACCAACACAAGCATGAGGCCCCGGTCCAGGGTTTTGTGGGGGCATATGGCTGGCTTCAGGCACCTCCAACTTTTCCTGTTAGAACTCCCTAGAAACTTTCACATCCTACAGTATGACATTGTTTGAGGCAATGTATTATAAATAGATGAGATTGTAGCCTCATAGTCAGAGGTCCTGAGTTCAAATTTTGCTCCACTATTTCACTAGCTGTGTGCTCCTTGGCAAGTCACTCAACCTCCCTGTGTGTGTGTGTGTCTCTCTCATCTGAAACAGGAGCTCTAAGAGCATAAGCTTCATAAAGTGATGATCAGAGTAACACGAGCTAATCTATAGGTCTGGAAGATTCCTAGCATATAGGCTGTGCTCAGTAAAAACTTGCCACTGTTGGCCCTCGCTGGTGGCGCAGCGGGTTAAAGCACTGCACTAAGAAGCTAAAGCCACTTCAGCACGAGTTCGATCCCCGCCTGCCCTGGAGGTGACCACATGCCACGGCAGACCTCTCCTGACCCACCCGCTGCTCCCCTCAGCAGTGTACTTCGTCGATCTGCCTGTTCTGCTCCCCACTCTGTCTCTGATGAAGCCTCTCGCTGCCCTTGAGCCTGTGGCCTGTACCCCAGTTCTGTATGCACAAATAAATAAATCTTTAAAAAAAAAAAAAAACTTGCCACTGTTGTTTTCACTGTCACTGTTCGGCCCTCCTTTGTCTTGAATTCCATCTTGAACATCCATTCAAACATGGGCATCCGATGAGCCAATTCCAGTGCCAGAACTTTCCTAAAGCCTTTCCTTACATGTTCACCCCTGTATTCCATAGAAAGCAACACTGTCCTCCAAGCCTCCCTGTGTCCTATGCAGTCCTCAACCAAGGATATATAAAGAGGACTCTGTGGTGTGGCTTCCACCAGCCAGACCCCAGGTTCCTACGGGGGTGGGGGAATCCTGACCAGTCTCTATGCCACCTCTGGCACAATGTGCCACTGTTTGGAGAAAAGAGGGAAGGGGGAGGAGAAAGGAAGAAAGATTCTCACAAGGGAGGAGGAGGGGGAACTCTCCAGCCTTTCCAGGAAGATTTATATTTTGAAGGGAATCCAAATCTTATGAATAAGTCACTGGCCACAGCTTAGTAACTGCATCTGGGGATGGATGAGGTAGTAGTGTGGGGTTCTGGGGCCCCCTTCTTCCAAACTCCTTCCGAGTTGCCAGTTAAGGATTGGAATGGCTCTGCCGGGGGAATATTTCTCCCGCTGAATCTTTCCTGAAAGCCAACCCCCCCAGCACGACACAGCAACCAGGTTCTCTGTGATTCTGAAAGCAGGGAAATTTTACATCCCAAGTGACAGAAGAGTGTGTGGAGCACACAAGGACCCTGAGTGCAGAGTCACCATCTGGCCGGGCGGAGGCAGCCCTGGGTGGGTGCCAGGCTCTGGGTGCCTCCGAGACATCACAGCCCTGGCCCCTGTCACAGGTCTGGGAGCTGCACTTAATCGTCCTCACCACTGTCACCAAGGAAGCCTCCGTGGAGATGTTTATCTCGTTGCTGCTGTTTCTAATCTGTTCAACGTAAGCTGATAATAAAATTCATTATGGTAACAACTTACAAGTCATAAAGCCAAACAATCGAAGAGCCTATTTGCTTAATATGTTCATGAGAGAATGTGCACGTGACCTTGTAGCATGGTGCCAGTTACATTCCTATTGACATGGAGACTGGGACAATTAGGATATTTATCTCACTTAGTCACTCGTCACCCTTTCCCCCCACTTCCCCCACCTCTTCCCAAAAGAAATGAAAAAACGTTTTCATTATAAACTGCTATCTGTTGGTGAAAGCAGCTATTTTTAAAAGATGATGTCACAGTGTCTAGAATGCTACATTGTTCTGGTTTCTGAAAACCCTCAATGGATTCTTTAGTCCTAACTACTTCTACATGTGAACTGAACACCAAGTCATGTCCCGCTCCCGAGGAAACTTCTACGTCTTTATATTTTTTCCCTTCAAACAATGCATGTTTTCCTATGTGGCATCTCCAAACTTCAAATTACCATCTTTATAATTCCAACTCAGAAAAATATTATTCCTGTGACATATACTAGTATATTTAAGCAACATTTAATTGATTTGTTCTGTAAAAATAAAATAAATCCAAAAAAAAAAATAATAAAAAAATAAAATAAATCCTAGATACTATTATTTTCTGCAGGATAACCTCACAAGTCAAAAATGTAGTTTGGGGGCCTCCCTGTTGGCCTAGGGATTCAGTCTCAGTGCCACCTCAGGGGCCCACCCAATGGCCTGAGTTCGATCCCCACCAGGGAGCTGACTCACATGGTGCATCAGACCTCTCCTGTCTCCCTACTTCTCCCAGTGGATTTCAGTCCATCTGCCTGTTCTGCTCCCTGCACTGTCTATGGTGAATCCTCTCATGACCCTGCTTCTCTGGCCCAGTTGTTCTACACAAAAATAAAGAAATAAAATCTTTAAAGAAAGTGTGGTTTTTTTTCACCAAAAGGAATAGAAAGAAACACCCCCCCCCCAACAACAACAACCATCAAAAAAGGCATCAACTACACAACAAATATTGGAGTTCAAATATTCAATATTGGAAAATTGCCTTGTGGGGTTAGTTTTCTAACTACCTTCTTCTAAACAATATGGAGAATAAATTACAAGAACAGTGTTTTCTATGAAAAAAAAGAAATAAACTTCAATTTTAATCTTAGCTGAGGAAAGAATTGGTGTCTTGGAAGGACAGGGCCCAGATGCACATTTAACACACAGGGCCCTGTGTTTGTGAGACTACAGCAGTGCGTGTATTCCAGGCGTCAACTACTGAGAGATTGAATTAGTTCTAGTCACAGATTGGAGGCCCAACCTGGAAACTCACAAGCTAGTCAGTGAACACTCCCTGAATCCCCTTCAGTGTGCTTCGTCTTTAATTAACCACCACACTTCCTCCCTTCACACAGACACACACCCCCTCCACTCCCTCTGTGTAAACTCCTTTTATCTTCCAGTCCCCACACTATAGTTACATATTTTCCTATATGTCCCTCCCAGCCTCAAGCCTGAGGGGATGCCAGCTCTTGGCTGTAAGTAAAGCCTGGCTGTCTCGGGGTTCCTCCTACATGCTCTTCCAGGTCTGAGGGGGACCTGGCATCCAAGAGAGACCAGTACACCTCACCAGCTTCAACTGCTTGCACATTGTTATTCCTCACTGTGTAAAGATCCTGCTGACGCCATCTGCCCCCACTCACTGACATCATCGGCCCACATCCCAGTGATTCCTGCTCACCAAAAACTAACTGATACTCAGTCTTTTTCCTTTGAACTGAGTTTTGCCTTTATCTGGGTAAATTCATTATCTATTCTGCTCACTTCGTCAACATCTATCTGAGTTTCTTAAAACTCTCAGCTTCTGTCTCTTATCACTCTTGAGTTCACGTTTAAAGCACATCACCCTGAATCCACAGGTGTTCAACCCCTGAAATCTGGGATTCAAATATTCTTTTTTTTTTTTAAGATTTATCTATGCATACAAGAACTGGGGGACAGGCTAGAGGTGCGGGGTTGGGAGGGAGAGGATTCACCAGACAGAGCGGGGAGCAGAACAGGCAGATTGAAAAAGTGCACTGCTGAGGGGAGCAGAGGGCGGGTCAGGAGAGGTCTGTGCCTCATCAGTCAGCTTCCTGGCTGGGGATAGAACTCATGCTGCAGTGGCTGCAGCTAGCTTCACAGTGCTGCACTTTAACCCATTGTCCCACCAGGAAAGGCCCGAAATTCAAATATTCTATTTTGCTTTCTCATTCTCCTACTTTCTGATGTCTGTATTATTATTTATTATAACAAAACCAGTACCCCAAAACTTAGTAACTTAAGACAGCGTTTCTGAGAGGCAGGAATCCAGAAGCAGCTTAGCTGGATGATTCTGGCCCAACGTCTCTTAGGACATTGCAACCAATTCAAGTGCTGGCGGCCTTGAGGTCCTCAGTAGTTCTCTTATCAACCTGGCAAAATCATGCTGACTGGTGGCAGCCTATTCCTCTTCCATGACACCTGAGTGTCCTCAAGTCTTGGTGACTAAGGGCCCCCGGACCAAGCCTCCAAGCCAGCCAACGGGAAGCCACAGTGCTTTTCTAACTTAGAGAACTTTTTTCTAACTTTTAGGGTTTTCTGTAAGTTAGAAAGGAGCTCTAAGCCCAACCTACACTCAAGGAGAGGGAAAGTCAGCTCCCCCGTGGAGAGGGTTCCAAAGAATTAGTAGACAGATTTTTCAGTGACCTCAGTGTTTTGTTTTTAGGTTTTGTTGTTATTCCCATTACACCTGTGCTTTGATTCGCTGTGATTTTTAATCCCTTGAAATCTTTCATTGTCTATCCGCTCCATCCCATTTTTACTCCAATTACATTCTAGACTCTTCTGGTCCATCGGTTAATAACCTCACCCCCTTGTGTCATTCTGTTTCTGCTCTTATCACCCAGACAGCCAAGCACTTCATGAGTGACGAGGGCTGGGACATCCTCACCGCCTGCAGCTCCCACTTCACTGTGCAGCCCTCTCCTCCATCCAGAACCTTCCCACACCTTCTGCTGCTGCTCCTCACCCACAGTGGAGGAGGTGAGGAGCTCCCCCCACCTGAGGCCCAACCCCCCACGGCTGGGATGCTACAGGAATAAAAAAAATAAGCCTGAACTTTGGGTCAGACACTGCCCCTACCTCTGAAGCTATTGCAGCTTGAATCTCTCTTCCCTGCCTTCTGCTTGCCTAGACTGAATCCTTTCCATTCAGTATTTACACTTGCTCAAATTGCCCTCTGTCTTAAAGAACAGCTGTCTTTGCCAGCCCACCTCCTCCTTAGGTTAACAAGCGGCCTCTCTTCATACTTAAAATATGTGACAGAGTGAATTGCTCTCACCCTCTCTGTACTTTGATTCCTCTCACCTCTAGAACCCCTCAACACTCCACTAAAATGGCTCTTGTCATGGTCACCGCCGGTGAGGTGGGAGCTGTCTTCTTACGAGGAAGGAAGTCCTAAGGGAACTCTGCAGTCTTGTGGACTCCACCCCCTACTCCAGCTTTCTGGACTCCACCCCCTACTCCAGTGATTGGAAACTGCAACTCCCAGCAGTACCAGGGAGAACTGCGAGGACCCAAGGGCAGAGCTAAGCGGGCATTCTGGGGCTTTGGGGGATAAATAGGGTGCCATTTTCCAATGGCCTCTCCAGAAAGGCAATGGCTCTCTCTCCCTCCAGCAACAGCTCTCAGGACTGTGACTTGGGGCTTTCAGTTAGTTTGTTACCAGAGATCCAAGTCAGCAGAGCAGATAAGATATTCCAGTTACCTTGTAACTCTCTCTCTTTCCCCGAGTTGTTCCTTTTCCTTTCCCTTTTTGTAAATAAACCCATTATTGACCCTTTTGTGTGTGCCTGCAGTAAACTGAATTTTAAGCATGCAGGTGAGGCCCCACAGAGAGTCAGCCCAGTTCACACTGGGGTGCCCTGTAACATTCTCACCTCCTCGCCTTCTTCAAGGCCCTCACAGTACTGACAGGCAGCCATGCCCACCTGGGTCCCCACAGTTTCACATTTCCAACCATTCCTGCAGGAGGCCCCTTTCCCACAGGCTTATGAATTGCCCCTCTCAGGGTTCCTCAGAATTTTGTCCAGCACTGTTTTTTCTTCTTAACCTGCACATTTACTCACTTCCATGTCTTTGAATGCCCTCTGTAAGTTGATAAAGCACAAGTCCCTGCTCCCCAGTCACATTTCACATTTTTCTCCTGGACTTTCTATTTTTTTTTTTTTTAAGATTTACTTATTTATGCATACAGAACTGAGGTACATGTCAGAGGTGTAGGGGCAGTGAGAGGGTTTACCAGAGACAGAGGGGGAGCAGAACAGGCAGATCAATGAAGCACAATGCTGAGGGAGCAGCCTGAGAGACAAGAGAGGTCTGCTGTGCCATGTGGGTCAGCACCAGGGCAGGGAACCAAACTTTTGCTGCAGTGGCTGCAGATTGCTTCATAGTGCTGTGTTTTAACCTGTTGTGCCACCAGGGAGGACCCCAGACTTTGTCGTTTTAACCTCACGAACTACATCATTCCAGCTCTCCCACAGGCCCTGAGTGTTCAGCATGGCAATGTTTAAATGTTTATGTAGCATAGACTGATCCTAGTGCTCACGCCACTGCTCAGTACTAAGAGGGGTGGACAGGACACCCATCTCTCTGGACCTTAGTCTTGTCATCTGTAAAACAGGAGATAATGAAAGCCCAACTGATACGGTCACTGTGTGGATAAGTCAGTCCATGTACAGTCCTGGCTCAATGCCTGGCACGCGGTCCTCAGGCTCCATGAATGTGAGTGATGATGCTGATGAAACTAAACAGTACATGAACAGCCCATGGCCCACGGGAAGTGTTGAGCAAGTGCTATTTGGTGTTATCTGAATGTATCTCCCCAGCCCAATGGCAAATTCTGAGAAGTCTACTCCTCTTCCAGTATTTCCTCCTTTAGCAAATGGGGCCTTTGGGTTCCATTTTCCTGTCCCCTGTCCAAGCAGTGACCGAGCTCTAGCTGGACTACTGTTACTCCTCGTCTAGTCAGTCCACTTCTTCCAGTCCTGCTCTCCTCCCAGTGCTGTCTCTCCCCTGGATTTCTGCAGTGCCTCCTGCCTGGGCTCTCTGCCTCTGATCCCAGCCCTGACCAATCCATCCTTCACACTGCAGCCAGAGAGATCAGTCCAAGATGCACATCAAATCCTGTAATTTCCCTGGGGGCTTTGCATCACACTCAGGTCAAAGTGCAACCTCTTAATTGAATTTCAAAGCCAGTTAGGTTATGAGCTTTGCTCTCCTCTCCAGAGTCAACTCCCAGCCTCATGCACCTTTCAGTTTCTCCGCTCTCTCTGGGCTCTGTGTCCTGAGTGTTCTCCTAACACCTCCTCACCTGGCCTACAATCTCATGCTTGTTTAGTTTGGATGACACGTCCAACAGGAAGTTTATCTGACGGTCCCCAAATGATTAGATGGTTTCCCCCTTGAACTTTGTGTACTCTTCAAAGTTACAATTATCACACTGTCTTAACAGCCTGTTTATTTTCGCTCCACCTTTAGACCATAAAGATTGCCAAGCAATGATTACATGCATATATGGGCAATAAATGAAAGCCGTTCTTGGCGGCCTGAGTCCCTTACCCAGCTGATGACACTCGTGACAACCCCCCCCTACCACAGATGTGCAGCATGCCGGAAAGCACAGGAGGGGCCAGGTCGAGTAGGTTTTAGTCCTTTACTGGCTGCGCCACCTGGGTAAAGCCGTTTAAACTTTGTGTCAGTTTCCATGTCTAAAAATGGAGCTCTGGTGGCAGGATCTGGGGGAAGGGTTAGCAGGCGCCATGTCCAGCCATGAAAGTCGCAAGAAACCCCTGAAACAGCCCACGGAGGAGGCCAGCAATGGAAAGAGGAGCAGAAGAAGTTTGAAGACCCAAAGACAAAGGCCATGGAAAAAGCCCGTGGCCACGGAGGAAATTAAGAAATTTGGTAAAAAGTCAGGTGCTCCTTGTGCGTGAGACAATGAGGACTCTTTTTTTTTTTTTTTTAATTATTACAAAAGTTTATTTTTACATCATTTTGCACATTTTTTTTTCCATCTCGATTGTAATCCCCGCGGGTTTCCCATCACCAAATCACCCGTGTGCCACCACCATAGTCCCGTGCATTTCCCTCCCTTCCCCCCACCCCCGTTTTTGACCCCATTCCCCACTCCACCCCCACAAAATGTCTCTGGTATATGGTTGTTCATTATTTTTGTTATTTTCTCTCCTGGTCCATTATACTCTTGCTATGAGTGAAACCATCTGGTATTTTTCTTTCTCTTTCTGGCTTATCTCACTAAGCATGATCTTTTCCAGCTCCATCCAAGTTGCTGCAAAAGACATGTGTTTCTCTTTTTTGGTTGCTGAGTAATATTCCATTATATATATGTACCACATCTTTTTAATCCAGTCATCTACTTTTGGGCATTTGGGCTGCTTCCATGTTTTTTCAGTTGTAAATAGAGCAGCAATAAACATGGGGGTACAGGTATCTTTTTCAATCAGTGTTTTTGTGTCTTTTGGGTAGATACCTAGGAGTGGGATTGCTGGGTCATAGGGAAGCTCCATGTTTAGCAGTTTGAGGAACCTCCAAACAGTTTTCCATAGTGGTTGTACTAGTTTGCATTCCCACCAGCAGAGCAGGAGAGTTCCTTTTTCTCCACATCCTCGCCAACATTTGTTGTTGCTAGTTGTTTGAAGATGTGCCATTCTCACTGGGGTGAGGTGGTATCTCAGACAATGAGGACTCTTAATTCCATTCCTGTTCAAGCATCTGGAACCGCTGCCATAATCTCGGTTGCAACCAAGAGCTAGAATGAGGTTTCTTGCAGCCTGTTTTTATATTTAAGAATAAAGTTTTATAAATAAATTAGAAATACAGTTAATAATGCCTTTCTCTTGGATTGCTGAGAAGCTCAAACAATGTGTCTGAAAGTGCTGCATAGAGCACAATTTGTCTCATGGCGCCAATGCCAGCTCATTCCTTTTGGGATTCTTGGTTTTCCCTCTTTCCCATCTCAGGCTCTCTCTCTTTCTCCCTTTTTCCACATCTTCTTCTCATTCCTGTTAGGGAAACCAAGACTTGATTGACAGTAGGTCTCAGAACCTCCAGGGTCAGAGGTCACTAACTACTGAGGGAAAGCATGGGAGGGTCTGGAACCGGCCAACCAGAATCATAGAGTGGAAGTAACGCCTCAAGTGGTGTCACCACATCATTTCTTCACTGGAGGCCTCAGTTTCCCCTACCCTGTAGGTGCTGGAAGATTTACCTGTACAGCTTCCGGAGAGGTATACTGCTCCCCAACCATGAACACACGGCATCTTTATCACCCGGAGATGTCCACAGGACCTCCCTTTTCTAAATTTTTCTCCAACACCTAATAGAGCAATTAAGATGAAAAGGGGTTGGAGGTTACAATGAAGGCAATGCAACAGCCTGAGAAAAAAAGAAACTAAGGACTTTGAAACATCTCATCTACGCCCAGGGTGTTACATATTTTGTGCTGAATTCACTCCCTACAACTGTGGAGGTACATACATATCTTCCTCTTTCGCGCATGGAGAAACCAAATTTCAGAGGACTTGCCCAAGAACATGCAGCAGGTAGCTTGTGGACTGAAACCCGGTTCACACTCCCTGCCCCACTCTTTCAGAATAGAAAACATGCTTAGTTCATTTACTCTCAACTTCTCTGTACCAGCACTTCAGAATTGTCTTTTCCTCCTTCCGTTGCGTGTCCTAAACCCATTCCAACCCCACATGCTCTGAATATATTACAGAAACATTCTGCTTAAACTGTAGGTTGATGAAGGGCTGTTGAAAAACTCATGTCGAGAAGCTGGAAACCTGAGAATCGTGTAAGCAGATCAGCCATCCAAAGCCACTGTTCTCCCTGCAACTCCATTATTCTTAGAAATAGCAAAGCAGTGACTAAGAAAAAAACTGCTAGCCAATAAGGGGAAGATGAGGGCAGAGAGGAAGAAGGAAGAAGAGGAAGGGTTTTCAGTGTGTCCCTAAGTGGACAGGGTGTCCACACCCACTTGGTGATTGCTGCATAACTCACCATGCAGCTAACCACGGGGTGTCAGGAGAGTAAGTGCTTGGGGAGGTCAGTGTAGGACAGCCTTCCTGGCCCACAATCATGGCAGACTTTTCGATTCTTCTCTCTTCTCTGGAGTCAACCACCTGGCTGCATACGTTTGCCGCAACTCCAACAAGAGATAGAATCTGTTCCCCTTCTCTTCGGTCTGGACTAGTTTTGTGATCTACTTTGAGCAAAAGAACAAAGAGAGTGACTGTGCCAACTCAGAGCGAGGCGTCAAGAGGCTGACTCTCTTGGACACATCTCTTGCTGACATGTAAACATGCCTGCGTGCTTGCTGGTGATGGCACACGCAGGCCCAGGCACCCATTAACCCACCAATGGGCAACACCTCCCAGCTGAGGGAGATGCCAGGGGAGCCCAGAAAGGGCAGAAGCATAAATCAGGAAGCAACAAGTGGCTGTTGCCTTAAGTCTCTTCACATTTCGGTGTGATTATTATGTACTACCAGCACATTCAGAGCCACGTTTGAATCTTAGAGGCCTCGTCTCTAAAACTGAGGTAGTAACTGTCCTCCCTGGTGCATGGAGCCACTATCCAAATAGAACTAGTAAACACTGCATCAAAATAAGTATGAAAATCCAAAATAAAAATGAGTGTCCCCAGGCTCTCCCTGGTGGCGCAGCGGGTTAAAGCACAGCACTAAGAAGCTGAAACCACTTCCGCATGAGTTCGATCCCCGCCTGCCCCGGAGATGACCACATGGCGAGGCAGACCTCTCCTGACCCGCCTGCTGCTCCCCTCAGCAGTGTACTTCGTCCATCTGCCTGTTCTGCTCCCCACTTTGTCTCTGGTGAATCCTCTCACCCTCCGCATCTCTGGCTTGTACCCCAGTTCTGTATGAATAAATAAATAAATCTTTAAAAAAAAGAAAATGAGTTTCCCCAGTCGCCGATGCCTCTCACCAAAACAAAACAGCTTTCCTGCACACAAGTCAGGCATGTCCTTGACACTCTGCTGGGCTGGTGTGCACCCAGCAGTCCCAATTACTAGATCTAATCATTCAGCAGCAGGCAGATTCTGTAGGATTGAACCGTTCAGTGTGCAAGCCCAAGTGAGTTTTAAGGATGACAGATTGATTTTTGCTTCCTGAAAACAAATTTAAATTGATGAGTCCTTAATGAATTCTTTCTTCTATTCTGGGGGGGAGGTAGGGGGTTCACATAAAGGCTTTAATCACACTGTGAATAAGAACTGTTTGCCAAGTTCTCAGTGCTGAGAAGGCACTGGATTTCCCCTGCTGAAGAAGTTGCACTTGTTCTGTGAGAGCAGTTTCAGGGTCTAATGGGAACTCTCTATTTCTGCTTTAGTTGTCAAGAATTATTCGCCAACTGTAGGAGGTTAGTCAATTAGTCAGGGTTTGTTTGTTCTAAATTATCTACACCATCCTAGCCACTTGGTGGGGAGTGAGAATGTGGCATCAGCCTCTCTTTCATTCATTCAATAAGTATTTATTGATTACCTACTCTTTCAAAGCACAAAATTATTGGAGCATATTGTCAAATAAACTGAAAACAAGTCCCTGCCCCTCTGGGGGTTTTCTATTTGGAGGAGAAAGATGAAGAAATTATAATAATAAATCTAATGAATAAGTAGTAAGTGCCATAATATATAACAAATATATAAGTGCTGTAGACAAACTGGAATGGAGTGAGGAGATTAGGAACGTGGACTGGGCCCTTCCTGGTGGCACAGCGTGTTAAAGCGCAGCACGGCAAATGAGCTACTGCTCTGTCAGTGTGAGTTCGATCCCCGCCCTGGAGGTGACCCATGTGACCCAGCAGACCTCTCTTGACATTCTTGCTGCCCCCCTCAGCAATGTACTTCATTAATCTGCCTCTTCTGCTTCTCTGGTGAATCCACTCACTGCCCCTGCACCCCAGTTCTGCATGCATAAATAAATAAAATCTTAAAAAGAAAACAAGAAAAGGAATGTGGGCTGGACTGTGAGGATCAGTTTTAAAGAGGACCCTCTGAGTGATACAACTGTGCAGCCTACACTGAGCTAGTGGAAATAGCAGAGGTGGTGAAAGCAACTAGTCCCCTCTACCCCGAGAGACAGGGGAGACCAAGAAAATCGAGAAAGCGCACAATGTACACCAGTACACTATTGATTCATTGGGACTGTCTCACTGTCCAGTGCTGTCAAGTTGGTAGCTTGCAATCGGTCATGATGTGAGTGCTTATTTACACTTTGGGAATTGACAAGTCTTACAAATAAGGGCAATTTTTTTTTTTAATTAAGAACTGGTTGTTCAGCATTTCTTGGCATACCACTGAGTGGACCCACTTCCAACCACATCCTAGGAGAAGTGCAATTGTAGGAATTACTGTGACAAATTTCCAGAGGAAAGTTTTTTGAAAGAGTCCCTTAAAGGAGGAACTAGGTAGAATTTGTGTAAACAGGAGAAAGGGACATTAGGCATGATTGTCCAGGCAAGGCAGAGAGACTGGGCTCACGTGGCATTTCAGAAAACTTCCACCAAGCAAACTGCAAACTGACACTGAATTCAGCTTCTTGCAAGGTGGGTTGGGATGCTTTCCAAAATTGAACTAAAATTATCTTGTCTTTCACGCCCCCACCAAAATCATTCCCAGCTCTCTGAAAGCTATGCAAACCTTGATGAACATGGTCCACATATCTTCAGGAATAGAATGTGGGCTCAGCATCTGTTGGATGGGAGTTCTCTGGATTTTTCTTCATGGAAACATGAGCTGGTAAATAGAAACTAGACAGCAGAATGCCCGGGTTTTTTTCCCCATCTCTGTAACTGCTTTGTTTGGTAACATCAGGCAGCTATCTCCATGCTCCATTTCCCCACTTAAAAATTATCAATTCACTCATTGGCTGGTAAAAATGAACAATATCATGGGAGACAAACATCCCAAGTTCTATTTTAGAAAGACATAAACAATGATATGCTTATGAGAAATAGACTCTTATTATTTTTACACCAAGCATGAATATAAACATCCTAGGAAAGCTCAAAAGGGAGAAAAATCCCTAGGAAATATTTCTGTTGTCAGGAGAGTCTTTTTCTCTCAAAGTACTCCTCCTCCAGACCAAAAATTTACAAATGGAATCCCCACACCAAGCTTTGGTTAAACCGACCTCCAATCACTGGCTCAGAATACCCAGCTACTGACTTGTAGAACAGTCAGAAGCAACCCCTGAGCCAGTGGGTGGTGCTCACAGCCAGCTCCAGGGTAGAAGGCCAAGCTTTCCAGACTGCACCCCTTCAAGTCCCTAGAGGGGAGCTGGTGGGAATTGGGGGTGGAGCTGCTGCTTTGACAGTTAAGCTACTAGGACTTGGCGATAAAACCTCTGGCACTTGGGCAGCTGAAGAGTAGATGTGTCTGTGGAAAAGCCACCAGTTTGTCACATGTGACTTCAACTAGGCCCCCAGTCACTATCTGGAATAGGACAGATGGCACCTGGCCATGTGCTGACCAGTAATCTCTATCATCTCCCTATTCTTACTTCTGCTATAAATCAATCCTGTTATTGTTCCACACCATGTGTCTGTAGTCATGAGTATGCAGGAGCACCCACCAACTGGGCCACCCCCACCCCCACCCCAAGCTTCTCCCATTTCAGTAGTGGAAATAAAGCGAGTGAAGATGACATCCTGTTCAGACATCAAGTTCAGCATGACAGTCACTCACCTCCCCAGCACCCTGTTCATGACAATCCAACCCTGAATGAATCCAGCAATGGGCTGTGTCCAGCTCTCAGTGGTACCTCTGGAATGGTGGGAGAAAAACCGCACAACACAGCAGATCAGTCACTTTTTAAATTCTTGATCACCCACGTCAAATGAGGACTCCAGACCCACTAAATAAGGTTCTTTCATATCTTCTCGACACCTCCCTTCATCCTCCACTAATAATTCTCTTGCACTGTTACCTGCTGTAACAAGAACACCACAGACAAGGTAGCTTAACTCACAGCATTTCTTAGTCTGGAGGCTTGGCAGTCCAAGGTCAAGGACTAACACACAGTCTGTGTTGGGAAGGACCCCTTCCCCGATGGCCACCTTCTGGCTGTTCCCTCAGCTAGTGGAGAAAGAGGGAGGAGATGGTCTCTCTCTTGTCCATCCTTCACAGGGCACTAATTCCATTTTGAGTGGCCCACCCTCGTGATGCCCAAAGGCCCCCATCTCCCAATATCCTCACATTGGAGATGCAATTTCCACTTATTTTTGTGGGGTGGGGGGACAGATGTTTAGTCCTTAGCTTTAACCTTTCATCACTCCTAATTCATAACATAGAAGTCTCCAGACAAGACTCTCCTTGTGTGCCCACATCTACTATTGGCCATGACATTCATTTGTTTTCACTCCTCTTGCAAAGAAATGTTCTTTTTCCTTCCAGAGCCCAATTCCTCCAGTACAATCTTCTATCCCAACACCCGTCTCTTTGTCTGTTTTGCATTTTTACAAGGAAAGGAGTCTTTACTTAATGGGCATGTAAATTGAGTATAGTTGGCCTTCTACCAGGTTTATTAACACAACAATGTATGTGCTTTAGGGACATAGGTTTATACTTCTATAAATGTATATTAATACACTGTTATGGGGAAGGATGTCCTAAAGGAACTCTGTAGAGTCTTATGGACTCCACCCCCTACTCCAGCTTTTTGGACTCTACCCCTTACTCCAGTGATTGGAAACTACAACTCCCAGCAGTATCAAGGAGAGAACTGCGAGGACCCAAGGGCAGAGCAGGCATTCTGGGACTTTGGGGGATAAATAAGGAGCCATTTGGTGCAACGCTCTCTCGCTCCAGAAAGGGCTCTCGGGACCATGTGACAGGGTACTATCAGTTAATTTGTTGCTAGAGGGTCTCCAGATCATTGTTACCTCTCTTTCTTTAGTCTTTAATCTTTGTTCTTGGTTTGATTATTCTTGTGAAGATTCTATGATGTGCTGGTAATTACTACTTCATTTTTAATTTTTTTAATTTAAAAAATATGAGTGTGTATGTGTATGTAGGGAAGGCAGGGAAGAGAGGGGGGGGGAAGTGTTAAAATGTTAAGTCTACCAAGCAAAATGAGCAAGTGCCTTGTAGAGGAGAGAAACCAAGCTGGCCTCAGAGTTCTCCAGCTATATTCAATGTCAGAAGATGGTATTTTGAAATAACTCAAGGGGGCCGATCCTGGTGGTACAACAGCTTAAAGTGCAGTCTGTGAGGTGATCCCCAGCCACTGCAGGTTGAGTTCAATTCCTGGCCAATGAGTGACACACATGGCGCAGCAGATCTCTCCTGACCCAACTGCTCCCATCAGCAGCATACTTCAGTCGATCTGCCTGTTCTTCTCCCACTCTGTTGTCTCCCACTCTGCCCCACACACACCCCATACCTCTGGCCTGTACCCCAGTTTTATATGCATAAATAAATAAACCTTTGGGGGGGGGAACCTCAAGAAAAAAATTTATATCCAAGGATTTCCCACCCACCAAATTACCCATCAACTATAAAGATCACAGTACACTGGAACATGAAAGAATTCAGGGCTTATCTATTCTATAAACCTTCCTTGAGGAAACTACTAGACACTGAATGTCAGCCAACTAAGATAATTGGGAAATTATAGAAAGAATGATTGACAGCCAGCTTTAAAGACATTTACTGAAGACTAAAGCTGAAATAATTCTACACATTAGAGTAATTGGAAAAAAAAGTGTCCTGACAATATAAAAGCAAAGTAAAAAAGAAAAGAAAATCAATGTCAATGTCATTACAAATATTAATAAAAGAAGAGACAAAGTAGAGAACAAATGAGCTTGCTGATGTCTATGAATGGAATAACTAGAAATTAGAAAAGCATTCCTCAAGGCTGACCCACTGAGTAACAAATACACCTGTGTATAGGAGTTCTGTGTCATTCTTAACAACTTTTTTCTCAAGATGAGCATTTCAAATGCCCTTTCCTCAGAGCAGTCTTCCCACACCGTGCCAAATCTAAAGTAGTTACCTACTATTTTCTCCCCTTGAGAAATGTAAAGAGTTTCCCATCTCTTGAAAAGCTACAGATACTGCAGCCATCTTCACTGTGTTTAACTGATGACTCAGACTTGACGAAGTGTGTCAGAAACAGTGGATTAGGCCAGGGTATGGCAGGCATTAGCTGTACAATGGCACCAAAAACTCAGAAGGCAAGATAAATAATGGTTTCATATAATATGCTAAGTAGTCAAAATTAATGTCAAAAAGTCCATGGGCCGTCCCTGGTGGTACAGCAGATTAAAGCACAGCACTAAAAAGCTAAAGCCACTTCGGCATGAGTTCAATCCCCACCCAGGAGCTAACCCACATGGCGCTGCAGACCTCTCCTGGCCTGCCCGCTGCTCTCCTCCTCGATCTGCCTGTTCTGCTCCCCACTCTGTCTCTGGTAAATCCTTTCACTGTCCCTGCACCTCTGGCCAGTACCCCAGTTTTGTATACATAAATAAATAAATCTTTTTAAAAAAGCCCTTTTGGGAAAAAGCATATGGGCTGAGACCTCAATTCTTTTCTTGCTAAGTTCAACCATTGTAGAAACTCTCGGACAAGGGTGATACTGGCAGGAAAATCCCCAGGGGGACATTGCCACTGGGTGAGGAATTCTGAACCAGATGCCTGGACTTCTGCTTCTCGGGAGTAGAGTAGGCTCCTAAGAGATTGTTTCCTGCTGTGAAACACCTCCAAATCCATCAAGCCACTTTAGCATGAGTTCTAACCCCAACCCGGAGGTGACCCACATGGGTGGCAGACCTCTCCTGACATGCCCGCTGCTCCCCTCAGCAGTGTGCTTCGTCGATCTGTCTATAACAGATCCCCTCTCTGTCTCTGGTAAATTCTCTCACCGCCCCTGCACCTCTGGCCTGTACTCCAGTTCTGTATGCATAAATAAATAAGTCTTTTAAAAAATCAAATTTAAAAAAAAGGCAGATTTCCTGCTAAGTTGGGCATAGGGGATCTTGAATGGTTAAATGAGATCACATTTGCACACCCAAAGCTGTTGATTCAGATGATACTGGCTTCGGTAGATGTTCAGTGAAAGCGTGATGCCTGGTGCTCTCTCTAGCCCCCATTGTCTGGGCTACCTTTTAGCCCAGTGGGTGCGAATTAATTAAAGAAAAGACTAGATGGTGAGAAGAAGGAGATGCTCTCTTACGATTATGATGATCATACCCATGAGCTACCAACTTTATTTAGATGAAAAAGGTTCCTATCTTTTTCAATAGAGGACAATATATTTTGATACCATCTTTCCTCAAATCAACAAAAATTTATCATGTACTTGTGCAAAGTGCACCTTGTTCCAAAAAATTCTTCCCTGTTTTCATTCCCTGTCATGCCTCATTATGACACAGGATGAATCATAGAGCTGCATCTCTGTGGGATCAGGTAAAGAGGTTACAGTAGAACAGAGCCCACATATTTGAATATCCAGATTTCTTACTTGTTAGATACACAAATATCCTTTCACAACCTGTGGTGTTACTAGTCCCATAAATAGGTAAGCCGAGAAGGCAGACAGACCCTGGTTTTGTGGAGTCAGAAGTTTACATAATTTGTAGGGCCTATTTTCATAGAAATTGAATAGAATGAAAATTAGGTATGAAAACAAAAAAAAAATAAATCACAGAAATGGCATTTTAAAAATCTGAGAGGCCCAGAAAGCTGATTTTTGTAAATCTGGGAAAACCCATCTGATATTTTTGTCAACTTGCTCTCCCTAGTACATTTTCCTAAATATTTGTTACATTTTCCTTGATCACCATTTTATGGGAAATGATTTTCTAATGTGATTAATAGAATAGAAAGATAAACCCCTCTTTTTTTTTCTAGCATGGTTCTTTGAAATTTGTCTTCCTGATGTCGATAGTTCTAATTTCTAGAACTGATATTAAATGCAGAAGTCGCTTAGAAAATTTCATTCACATGAACTGTAAAATTTGGAAGTATTTGCCAAAGAATGAATTTTGATTCTACACTTCCAGGCCGGTTTCCCTACTCATGTTTCTGGAACTGAGGGTTGCAGGAGAAAGTCACATCACCACGCTTCACGTCACCACAGCTGTATGCTCAGCAACAGCTTCTGTAGTCACAGAAGTGCCTGTGGAGCACGTAAACATTCAATGTGGCTAGAAACCAACTTCTTAGCGCAAAGGCTGAAGGCCATTCCTACAGTGCTGGCCTGAGGTGAAAAGCGACAGAAAGGAAGAACAGTGGCGTAGATGCCAGTTCTAACCAGATAGGTCACCATTTTGAAAATCCTACCAAAGCAGGTGATTATGCAAACACACTGCCAGGATCTCCACACTAGAAGGGAACATGTGACAAAGGACCGTGAGGCTTAAGTTTCATTAGTTTGACTACAGGTCTCCTGGGGTTATGAGTCATCAGGTCTAGAGCACTTTTTTGTGTTCTCATGTCCTTAAGGCTCTTGCTGCCAATTGAGACTGTTTTTTTGCCACTGACCTCCCCTTTCTCCTGTCCCTGGCCCAGTTCCTGCCACAGGCGATCTGCTTTGTCTCTGCTGTCTGTTTTACTCTTGAAAGTTCATTTCTGCTAAGCCTGGCATTCTAACCATTATCCTTCACAAAACTGGGAAGGACTTTTCTTTCAGAAAAGTCAGAAAGTCCTGTTAATCTAGGACAATCATTTCCTACTGCTGGACTCTTAAAACTAGCTGCCGCGGACTCTCCCTTCAGTTCTGCTTGGCTGCTGGGTAGGACCCAGCCGCCTCCTCTTGGAAATGCTTTGAACCGTTGCTTGAATCACCATGGACCGTGTCTGTGTACATTGGGCTCTGTACCTTGGGCGCAGTTCTTCAGAGCTGCGTGCCGAGATGTCTCTCTCTGACCATATATTCTGTCCTTATGAGCCAGTCACAACTGGTCAGATTGAAAGGTTTAAATAACCTCAGCTCTATTGCACTTCCCTCCCTCCCTTGGGAAAGAAAGGGTGTTAACTTCCTACCCCTTCCACTCTCTTCAGCCCACTTGCAAGTTGCTTCCAACCTAGTTCATGATCCACTCCAGTCCACCATTATCTCAGGGGTTTCCTAACCATGACCCTCAACATATTAACTAATGGCATCTGGCTTGTATCTTCTTAAATTTTCTGCAATATCCATACTACTGACCATGACATCTTTTGAATACTCTTCCCTTTGGTCCCCACACTGGCAGCATCTTCACACCTCTCTATTTCTCACTTAGCTTCTTTTCCTAATTATTGCTTAAGTTTAGGTATACCCATTGATCTGTTTCCAAATAATCTCCCTTAGCTCCTAGACATGACTCCTAAATCTATATCTCTAGCTATATTTCTCTCAACCTCCAGACTGTATTTTCTAACTGCTTAAAGATCCCACTGCATATCCTGCCTGGTTGCAGACTCCACATACCAAAGCTGAATGCCTAAACATCACCATTCACACACTTTTCTGTTATGCCCTCTACTTCATTAACAGCCCTAGGGGTTAGAAATCTCTCATTTTCTCCTGTCTTCCTTCAATAAATCTGTAGGATCAAATCACATAAGCCCAATTCCACAACATCTCTCAAACCCATCCCTGGCTACTCAATTTCAGTTTCCATGACCATCTCCCCAGTTCAGGCCCCTAATTTCTTTCATGCAAACTGATACAGTGATTCCCCCAATTGAATTTCCTTTTCCAAAACGTTCTCAGTCTAATTTTCCTGCCTACCAATGACCTTTGCTGAGACATAGATTAGTACATGTCACCTTCCTCAGAAAAACATCCTTCTATACTTCCAAAGAAAATTCACACTCAGGCCCTCCCTTGTAGTGCAAGGGGTTAAGTGCAGCACCATGAAGCTATCTGCAACTACTGCAGTGCAAGTTCAATCCCCAGCCAGGGAGGTGTCCCACATGGCTCAGCAGTTTCGCCTGTTGCTCCCTTCAGCAGTGTATTTCAGTCAATCTGCCTGTTCTGCTCCCCATGCTGTCCCTGGTAAATCCTCTCACCCCCCCCCCCGAACCCCCACAGCTCTGGCCTGTACCTCAGTTCTTGTGTGTATAAAGAGATAAATCTATTTTTTTTAAAGATTTATTTATTTGTACATACAGAACTGGGGTACAGGCCAGAGACTCAGGGGTGGAGAAAAACAGAGTGGGGAGCAGAACAGGCAGATCTACGAAGTACACTGCTGAGGGGAGCAGCGACGGGCCAGGAGGGGTCTGCCACGCCATGTGGTCACCTCCGGGGCAGGCGGGAATTGAACTCATGCAGAAGTGGTTTCAGCTTCTTAGTGCAGTGCTTTAACCCGCTGCGCCACCAGGGAGGGCCAATAAATAAATCTATTTTTTTTTTTAAAAAAAGAAAGTTGATATTCTTATATGTGACCCTGAACATCTCAAAAATTTGCCCTCTGCCTATCTCCTACATAACCCCCAATACATAAAGCTCTGGTACATACACAGGCCTTCCCCATGCCTGGCTATGCTGTTCTATGCCCCTCCCCTCCTCCTGAACCATCTTCTCATCCTTCAAAGCAGCCAATGAGACAGAATCCCTCTTGCCCCTGCTCCCGCCCAGGCAGGGCACAGGGGTGGGACCATGTCAGTGTCGATGGACCTGGCAGGCTACTGCACATGTAGACAGAGACTTCTTTTTGGATCAAGCAGTGAGTTTTGCAAGAGCAAATAGTGGGCCTTCCTTCTTGTTTTTCTCCATTCTTGGCACTGTGCCTGGGCTCCGTAAACTACGGTTGTTGTGGAGGCTGTGGTTTGGAATCCTTGGGGACAGTGTGACTCACTGTGGTGTGATAGGACAGCTCAGTAGACAGGGCTTTGGTTTGTCATCAAATAAACTCAGATTCAAAACCAAGCTACATTATTCACTATTGGTTTGACTTTGGGCAAATTCTTACCCTCTCCTGACCTGATTTTTCTCATCAGCGAAGGCAGGATAATTGTAAATTTACAAAGATTAAATGACATAATGGACGTAGGAATATTCACATCTGGAAGGCTCTTAAATATTGGTTGAAACTTGCATTGTTCCAGTGAAGCTCACTTGGATTTTTGGTTTTGTTTTTTGTTTTTTAATCTCAGAAGCATATCACAGTCCAAAAAATTACTTTACAATGAAATAAATTTCAAAGGTCTTTTAAAGATTCAAAGTAGGGGAATAAAAGTAGTAAGTAAAACAGCAAGGTGATAAGTGCTATCTAACCCTTATGATAGTGCTTGCCACAATCCTTTACAATAATTTCCTTGCTATGGGTCTCTTCTATGAGCTTCTCAAGGGAAAAGACTGTGACCTTTTCTCTCTACCACCCAGCACAGTTCTTGGCCTAGAGAAGGCATTCAGTATATGTTTATCATCTATTTGGAGAGCAATTTCACAATCTTACACAAATTAAATTACTCATAGCCTTTGACCTAAATATTCCACTTCTAGGGATTTATCTGAAGGATAAGCTTGCACAAGTATGTGAACAGATAAGTCCAAAACTGTGGTTTGTGATCGTGTGCTTAATAGCAAACCAAGAAAACAGAAGCAAGCAAACAGAAAGTACCTTATATATCCAGAAATTAGAGATTTGGTTAAATCAAAGTAACACCTAGGAGCCCTCCATAATGTTAAAAATTGTGAAGTAGAAGTCTAGATACCAAAATGTTAAATGAAAACATCAGCTGTCTAGTACAAATACATATACGTGCACACATATTCAACACACAGGCAAGAACAATTTCTTGGTGGGCATACAGGAAACTGTTTATAGTGATAACCTTTACATAGTAGGACTGAGGAGTCAAGAGAAAGAGCAATCATTTTCATGTTGACTCTTTATCCTCTATAATTTGAGCAGGAATTCAGTTTAGATTTTTTTTTTAATAAATAGAGTAAGCAAATATATGTTGAGCAATTCCACTTTGAGATTGCCTGGATAGAATTTGTTTGTTTTATTAATTTCTATCAGCAGAGTTTAAAAAAAAAAAAAAAGATAGATGACAGCTTCTTTCTTTTCCTTGATGTGAGTTCAAAGATCATAGGAACAATTTCCGGAATACTCAGTCGCACAGCCGGCATCTCTGGTGGTTTATCAATGTCACTAAGAGCACCCGGTGCATTTATAATCCCACCCAAAAGGGTTGGTTGTGGTTTGTTCTCCACGATCAATTACCTGCCCAGTCTTACACTCTGTGAGCGGAAAGCACATCCTCCCTAGGACAAAAGGGAGAACGGAGAAGTAGAGCTTTGCCGATTGTCTCAGCTCTTTCCCCAGGAGCCATGTGGCTGCCTGAACAGTTGTCCCAAAGCTGGCACGGCATCTTAAAGGAGAGGGATCGATAGCAGTAAGTGGTAGTTATTAATTTTAAGCTTTCACAAAATATGTTTTTTGCAGCTTAATGTCAGAAAACTGCATTATTATATGTCTGATGCTCCCTTGCCAAAGCTGTGCGTTTGCTCCCAGGATACAAAATGAACACAGAAAGCTTTCTGGTTGGCTCCCAGGAGCATCTTTTGGAGACAGGACAAAAGGAAGGCCGCCAAGCCAGCCAGGTCCCGCTGGGGCTGTCACACAGAGTGCCAGGCCCTCCCCCACTTGCCTGCTGTCCCGCCCCCAGCTGGAGGAAGCCTGAGAGCTCCCCTCTGCCTTAAGCTCCTCCAGATGGATCCCAGTGTGACCTTTTGGGCCAGCTGAAAATCCCAGATAGCTGTGGACACCCCAGAGGAGGAAAGAATAGAAAAGGTCTAGATTCATCGAGGAGAAAGTACAGACCCCTGTGCAAGAGAACATAGAGCCGAAAGCAGCCAGCACAGAGAGGGCCTCAGCTCCCTGCCATCTGGGCTGAGTCAGAAACACAAACTATTCCTCCAGCTTACCCACTTTCATGCCTACAGCTCACTGAGAGAGCGAGTGGAGGAGGGTGCAAAGCTAACTAGCTTTTGCATTTCACTAAAACATTTATTTCTGGCATAATCTGCCAGTAAATTAGATCATAGAGCTGTCAGTTTTTAAAATCCTGCAATTCATTAAGGGAACAAACTTAAAATATACTCAGTCTAAAATAACATTTACCAAGAGACAGGATTGATTTATGTAGCTAGAACAGATCTAGGAACTGGAAGAGAGAGCAAAAGACTGAGAATCACAACATTTATTTTATGGCACTGGATCAAATGTATTCTTTTTAAAAGCATAAGGAAGGCAATCATGTTAATAATAATAGCTACCATTGGTTGCGCTCTGACCCAGTGCCAGGCCAGGCACTTTACAAAGTTTCTGTCCTACCGCATGGTAAATGGACTTATTCTCATTTTTCAGATGAGACGTCTGAGAGTCAGAAAACTTGCTGAAGGCTCTATAAAACAGAAAGCAGTAAAATCAACCTGTGACAAAACATGATCCTCATTGAACCTTAAAAAATACATACTTCTTTAAAAAAAAAACGGAAAAACATACTTTTTGATGCTATCAATATGGCCACAATAATTTCATAGCAAAACTCACCTTGGATCCCAAAGCCAAAACTATTATATTTCTTGTCAGAGTTTCATAGCAAGGGGCATATCTATGTGCCATAGTAGCTACAGCTGTATTGTTGTCCAGAGAAATAACAGCTGCCTCAGAAGGCAGTAAGAGAATAAACTGCTGTATTGTGCCGTGTCTGGGCTAGCTCTCTGCTCCGGCTCCAGAATCATATACCTCAAGCCATTCGCCGGTCCCACACTTACTCCCCCGCCACAAGCCTAGAGAGAGCACTGCATTTCCTCCTCTAAACTAACTCCTCCTGGTTTTCTATCTGATTAACCCCTCCAGCTGTCCATAGGCCCCAGGCAGGAACTAAGGTGAGATCCGTAAGTCCTTTCCCCTAGCCATCACCAAATGGCGTCATTCGCTACTTAATAACTCAGGCGTGTCCACGCCTTCCTGGCCGCTGGACAGCAGCCCTAGTGCCACGCGGTTTACAAAGCTCTTCCTAATGTCCTTGCAGCCAATCTTTTTATCTATGTTTCCATCCACACCCAATTCCACTGTGTGCGTCAATTATGACCAGCTTAGCTGCCCCTAACAAACTATCCTCTACTTCTTTGTGTTTCTGAGTACACCGTTCTCCTCTCCTGGTTAACAACGCCCAGTGGGCCTCACTCCTCAACCTCCAGGACCCTAACCAAACTAGCTTGGCTCTTCAGCTCCCTCATGTAGGCCCTGAAATACTGCTTGGCAACTCTTGTTATCAAGCCCTCCACCACTGCTTGTTAGTTAGCCTTTGTCCTAAACTGCAGTAGGCTCACTTAATATACCTGTCCCCTCAGTCTAGAACAGTTCCTGGGATCTGGAAAGTTCTCAGTAAATATCTGATAAGAGGGTAAAGCTCCGAGCCTACTGTAATCATCACTGCCCCACCCCTGCTGGTGGAAGTAGTGGTCCGCTGACCCACAACTGCTCTCCAGAAGGAAATCGTTCACAAACCGTGTTGGAAATCTACTATCTGATTTTAAAAATAAAGCATTTGTAGTTCCTTCCTAATTCTGTTTTGCTCAGGCTAATAATAAAATGAGTTGGCATTTCTTGGGTATATATCAACTGACTGTAGAGGGAGCCAGGCCAAGAATGTGTTAGGTGGCAAGTAGGAATCTGCATGTGGTTAAAATAGGCCGTGTGTAATAACGAAGAATAGAAAATTACTCAAAATACCAACAATTGGTAAATAGCTAAATAAATACGACTGAAGATAAATAGGTAGGTAGGCAGATAGATAGATTAGATGATAGATAGATAGATAGATAGATAGATAGATAGATAGATAGATAGATAGATAGATAGATAGATAGATAGATAGATAGATAATATTGCCCTTAATTTAAATCATGGAAAGTTCTGTTGAAATGAATCCTAAAAATAAAACTAGAACACCAACTAGCGAACACACATAAGCTACAAGTACTCAACATTGTGTATTTACAATGACAATGACCAGAGAACCATATTAATCGTGTTTTACAGTAAAATTTATTTTTTTCTCATTTTTCAGGTTTTGTTGTAAAAAAGAAAATCTATAGAAAATAATTACAAATGATTCCAAAGCATATGGCATAAATTGAATCTACTGAGCTTTGCTAAGGTATCTTAGGGGACTATTTATTTTTTTGGCTATGTATGATGCATTCCACCCCTTCATTTAAAATATATGTGTGTGTATACATACATAGGCATACATATGTCTTGCATACTGTTCTTTGAGAAGCAAAATATTCTCATTTGTTTATTGCACCATGCCTCCGATACTTCTGGGAGTCAGACAAAACAACCACCATGGTTATCTGCTTTTTATCAGTTTAACTTTATGAACAAGCTGAAACAGATTTACGAGGGGACGTGTTCAAGGTTACATGGCCAGCAAGGGTCAGAACCAACAGCAGGAGCTCAGTGTCCCAACACAAGCCGACTCCTTTATCTCCAGAAACCTGAGAGCAGCAGGGGTTTACGTTGTACTGAGCATCTGCACAGTTCTTTCTGCAGCACCCAGCCCAAGTGCCATGTTTGAAGAGTTTTGTTCAAAGGAACAATGGCTCCATGAATAGATGCATCAGTCAATGGGTAGGAAAAGAATAGACAACACATATGAGCAGAAAGCCTTTGACACATGCCGTGGCATTGGTCTCTAGCAGACTTTCCTTGCTACGTTCAATTTTCCCTGTAACAGATATTCCCATGGATTCATCTGTTTACTCAGAGATGCATGATAAGGCAAGTACTCTGTATAAGAAGCTATGTTAGTAGTTTAAGGAGTTGTAGAAAGAAGATATGGTTGGTAACTTCAATACACTCACAATCAACTTGGAGGATGAGATCCCCATTAAAAACCAAGTACTGTGGGCCCTCCCTGGTGGCGCAGCAGGTTAAAAGCACAGCACTAAGAAGCTAAAGCCACTTCAGCATGAGTTCGATCCCCGCCTGCCCCAGAGGTGATCCACCTCGCACGGCAGACCACTCTTGACTCTCCCGCTGCTCCCGTCAGCAGTGTACTTGGACGATATTCTGCTCCCCTCTCTGTCTCGGGTGAAGCCTCTCACTGCCCCTGCACCTCTGGCCTGTACCCCAGTTCTGTATGCATAAATAAACCTTTTTTTTAAAAAAAAGCACTGTGATGTATGCAAAAGATGAGATGAAGAGAAGGTAACTGGTGTCCAGAGTGATGGAGACAGAGAAACGGGGGTTAGTTGAAAGAATCAAGAGGAGCTTCATGGAAATGTGGCATTTCAGCAGGGCCTTGAGTGACAGGTACAATTTCACAGGAAGAGGGGGGAGGACATTTGGAGATAGCAAAGCATTGAAGGCACGAGGTGAAATTATTTTGCAAAAGTGAGGATCTAAGAAACATTCACTTTCCTGAGAGACATTTCTGTTAAATGGTGTTATCCTTTTCAACAGTCATTTTCTCCTGTCTCTTTGTCAAAAATGAGATAGATAATGTTTGAGTCATCTCAGCTGATTCCTGCAGGTGCTAGAACCCAGGTCTCAGCTATGCAGTGGTATTCCAGAAGGACTCGTCTGCTCATTTCCTCTCTTTCATGAACAAGGTAGAGATTATTGTTAGCCCCGTTTTATAGGAGACTGTGAAACAAAGGTGCAGAGACACCAGGAATTTTCTCAAGGTCACGGGATGAATGAGCTGGAAAGAAACCTTACCACAAAGGCTACCCCTCTCCAAGGAGGCTGTGTGTGTAATTCTGCATGAGGGGGAGTGCGCAGCTCCCCAATTCCTCTGCATCTGCATCGCACCTTTTCTTAGGGGCTCTACTCGCACTGCAGAGAGTATCTGGTTGGTGCTCTCAGCAAACACACTGTGGGTGTAGTAGGCTGAATGCATATCTACATTTTTCTTTCAAATAGACAAAGGAAAGTCCACAGGACATGTAACCAGTTCATCACATAATAGGTCACATGTGTCGAAGTCAAACTGACCTTCAACCTAAGGGCAATATTCTGTCTGCTCTTGTTTCAGGACTAGAAGCGAGTTAGCATGGAAACTAGCGAAACACGGCTCAGAAACTGAAAGACCTGAGTTCTGGTCCCAACGCTGTCACTAACTTTCTGTTTGATCTTGGGCAATCACTCAATTTCTTTGAAACCCCATTTCCTCGTCTGTGCGAGAAATAACATGATGTAATTGTATCTGTCTTTAATGCATATGTTTTTAAACACTAAGGAAAGCAATCTGGGCAACTACTCATAAATTCATTCAAAATGGTTACTTTGGAGAAGGAAAGTGGAACTGATCGGCTTCCACTTGTATTTGATTCACTTCTATTTTGTTTGGAATTGCTTACAATGATCTAAGCAAAACAAAGAACAATAATAATAGTAATTTTGTAAATTACCACATGCAAAGTATCTAGCACTGTGATTGTCAACTACTCCCATAGTTTTATATTCAAAAATTAATATAAGTGGGATGTAAGGCAAGAAATCAAAGTTTCAAAGTTTCTCACCAAGAGTTAAATTTCTTGGGGAACAAAGAATGAAGAAGAAAAAGAACAGGCTCTGGTTTTGAATTCTATCCCTGTCACATACCTGTTGTGTGACTTTGGAGAAGTCACAACTTCTCTGTGCATGGAGACCTTATCTACCCATGGAGATTAAAATCAAAATCTTCCCCTGAGAGACTAATGGGACGCGCCTGTAAAGGGGTTCAGAATGCTCACATCATGTGAGCCACAGAAAAAAAGCAACACTCGCCCACAGAGCACCTATTTTATCCTGCTTCCTGCAGGTAGATTATCCCATCTGATGTCTGTAGGACCTTATGGAGGGTTCTCCTAAACTATTTACGCTGTAAATTGCTCTTTTGAAACATTTTGTGTTGTATGCTTGAGAGTAGAGCTTCCATGCTCTCTTCATTGAAAAAAAAAAAAAAAAAAGGTAATTATGTGAGATAAAAGATGTATTCGCTAACCTTAGCGAGTGGTAAGCATTCTGCTATCCAGATGTGCTTCAAGCCATGACACGGTACACTTTAAATACATCATGTTCTATGTCAACTGTATCTCAATAAAGTTGGAAAAAAATTAACAGGCATATAATAATAAAGCCAGGAAAGTACGTTGAAAAGCGGCCAAAGTGGACGCACCTTTTGATCTTTCTCACTGAGACAGGCTTTTCAAGTTCATGTACTTGCGGTCAAGAGCTGGCCCTGATGCTCTAGTACTTCCCGGACAAATTGTGTTTACTCTCCTGCAGCTTTTTGTAGCAGATGTGTTTAAGGAGCCAGAAACTCAGCAGCCATAGATGGAAACATGCTGGCTTTCCTCTGCCTTCCTTGTTCTCATTCAAAATATTTCTCTGTAGAGCAGTCAGACTCTGCCTGGCACACTTCGCTGATGGATATTTCTGTAAGAAATGCTAAATTGGGAAGATTTTTCTTCAAATCAAAGCAGTTGGCTCTCTGGGTCCGTTTGTTCACCTGTAAAATGAAGCCGCGTCCTGCTAGCCGTGGTATCAAATCACAGCCTGTTGTGAGATGGAAATGAGACATTCCATGTGACATGTTGTGGGGACAGGGAGGTGAACCCCAGGAGAAAACCCACAAGGGGAGGGGAGCTGAGGACCCAAACAACAGAACTGTTGGATCAGTTTTCATGTCCGAGGAAAACTTTCCCAAAAGTCAGAAGAAAAGGAGTATTTTGCTTTTGAGCGTCCTAGATTCCCCCACCCCAACCAAGGGGCCAATCCTTTTGTCCTTAATCTCAACTCGGTGTTCTCAGTTTGGTGAATGTGCTTCATTCAGCCTGTGCTTTTCCCTTCTCTCTTCCCCCATCAATATCTCTAGGTGGCTAATATGCCCCTTACCTACAAATTCCATCCTTTTTTTATTTTTAAAGTTTTATTTATGCGTGCAAGAACTGGAGTACAGGCCAGAGCTTTGTGGGGGTGGGGAGTGAGAGGATTCACCCCAGACAGAGTGGGGAGCAGAGCAGGCAGGTTGATAGAAATAAACTGCTGAGGAGAGCAGCAGCTGAGACAGGAGAGGCCCCTCCCTGGCTCTGCTAGGTGGCTGCAGATAGCTTCATAGTGCTGTGCTTTAACCCCTTCCATCACCAGGAAGGCCTTAATTCCATCTTTTAAGGATACTACAAAGGATATCAACAGTCTTCTAAGCAGTTTTGCCTCTTCTCATTAATGGCGCACTTCCCTCAAGCCAGGCACCAAGCTCGGTGCATTTTCTGTCTCCTTTACAAGCAACACACCCGTCTAAGAGATTGAACTGTCATCTGCTCCATGATAGAAGGGAAGTGACTTGCTCAAGGTCACACAGCTATTAATGACAGAGCTGAAATTCAGATGGAGGTGCATCTGACCTCAAAGCCTTGTATTACTAGACTACTCTGCCTCTTATCCTGCTAAATCTTTCATTTGACCTGGAGCAAACACCGCCCACTCCACCTTCCAACAATAACAACGCTGTCTTTCATCAAGCCTGGGATATCCTTTTCTCTGCAGTAAACCCTAGCTAACTCCTGCCTGCCCTCTGAGACTCAGTTCAGGTGATGCCTTTGTTGAGAAAGTTGACTGTCACTCCACTTCAAGGCTTTCACAATCCTAAAACTATATATTTTTATGTCTTGATTGTTGGTTTACTGCTGCATCTCCCTCCCTATGAGCAAGCAGAGGGCAGTGTCTGAAGCTTTTCTGTGCATTCTCAGAGCTTAGCCAGCACTTGGCACAGGGATGTAGTTGCCCTCAGTACTTGTGTGTTGAGTGAATAAATGGATTAATATATGATGAATACATGAATAGCTACACCAAAGGACAACCCAGCCCTGTTTGTTACTCTGTGTACCCTCATCCATAGCAACTCCACCAACCAAGGAGCATTAAATCAATTCAGCAAAGATTTATTGAGTGTAGAGTAGTATAACAAAGTGCTGGCAATTTGTATCAAGACATCTTTGGAAAAGAGGATCCTGGGTACTGATTTCTTGTCTGAAAAAGGAGCACAAGAATCATACCTTTGTCATAGGGTCCTTGGGAGGACAATCAGCAGAATGGCTATGAAAGTGCTTCAGTTATAGAAATGTGATGTGCACATGTTGGGGATTGTTATTTTGCTGTTGTACTTGTGTACAAGGCACCATGTCAGGCCCCAAAAGAGAACTTAAGGATGAGTAAGCAGCTGCCCGCAGGACACCCGCAACATGATGAAGTACTCCAAGGGCTTATGAAATAAGGCAGAAAATAATGAGGGAAGTTCAAAGACTACAGAGTTCTCAACGGAGGGAATAATCAAGGGTCAGGGGTCAGAACAGCTTCTGGGAGCTCTGAGGGAGGTTTAATGACAAGCGCCTGTTCTAAAACCCTTAGGGTCTTATGCTGGCTCTGGGCAATGAATTACGAGGTCCTTGAATGTAGCTTCTCCAGAGTGTGGCCAGTGAAAGCATCAAAGACCTGAGCTGGATCTGGAAGAGTGGACTGGATTTAGGTAGGAGGAGGGAAGGAAAGCCTACCTTACAAAGAGGAGGATGGAAAGAAAGTCTGGGCTTGGAGGGCCAGGGAGGCAATAGAGAGGAGCAGAGTAAAGGGTTCTGTGGGCTTCCTGGAGCCCTAATTCTATGACCCCAGGGAAGGCATCGGAAGCCCACGAAGTGCCACGCTTGGTTGGATCAATAGTCCATTCACTACTCTGTATTTGGACAGCAGCCCCAGGGGATATTTTGGGAAAGCCTCTGGTTATGCTATTTGAATGATTCTTTAGAGATTAGGAAGATAAATTATATAATAACCTATTATGGGACAACCATTCATGAATTTTTATTAACCCTGTCTGCATGTATAGCCACATATCCCCCCAAAAGACCATCTTAACAGAATGTTCTATAATGCAGAGCTGTTTCTGTGGGCTTTCAGATGGTTGATATAAAAAAAATTATATAAAAAGCAACCCTAAAAAAAAAACCTGCAGAGACAGAAAGCAGATCAGTGGTTGCCTGGAGCTGGGGTGGGAATAGGGGCTGGCTGCAAAAGGATGCTGGGGACACTTTTGGGGGATAGAAGTGTTTGAAATTCCCCTTACAATGGGTGCCTATTGTGCCATGTAGAGCTTATAAAAATGTCTTTTTCTCAAAAACAAAACCTATAAAAATACTCTCTGTTATCAGAGGAATAACTCTTATCAGAAAACATTATTCTTTATATAGAAAGCTATACGGAGAGAGATTCAACATCTTAGCAAATAAGAAATGTTGTAAAAACTTGGGGATATTCAATCTGGAAAAGACAGAGTGAAAAAGGAGAGAAAATCTGGGGGTGCTCTATATAACCCCAGGTGGTTGAGCTAGCTATATCAGAGGAAGGTCATAACTCACTCTGAGATGCTAGAGTGAAGACCATGATATTGCTATGTTGCAGATTTCTAAATAATGAAGAAGAATGTGGAGCATAAGGATTTTAAGGCCCTTTCTTACCCTGAGTCTATGATTATGTAATTGTGATGAGATGTGGGTTTGCCCCATATACTAGAATTGAGTTCAACATGCCAGACCTTTTTATTTTTTAAGATTTATTTATTTATGCATACAAGAACTGGGGTGTAGGCCAGAGGTGAAGGGGGTGGAGAATTCACTATTCATCAGAACAGATGATCTACTGAAATAATCTGCTGAAGGGAGCAGCTTGGGGGTGGGGGGGGGGGGGGGAAGAGAGGTCTGCTTTGCCTGTGGGGCAGCTCCCTGACCAGCTGCTTGGTAGCCCTGTGTCTTTAACCCCTGAGCCCCCAGGAAGGCCCAATATGCCAGACTTTTGCCCTTTCTCTTCCCAAACAGCCCAACTACAAACTTGTATCAAAAGATCCAACAGCCAGAGGGGATGGCAATCGTCATCGAAACTTCATTTCTTAATTTTAGGCAAGTCAGAGTGGGATCATTATAATTTTTCAGTGTGGGAATTTTAGGAATCAATTTATTGAACATTCGCTGGAATGTACCTTTTGGCTTCTGATGGTTTCTACTCTCAAACTTAGCAATCAAAGTTCAAAAATGAAGAGACTAATCTGGGGCTTTCAAAGTTGAAAAAATATATATAGATGTAGATGTATATATATACATGTATATATATACACATATATATGTGTGTGTATATATACTTCTTTTAAAAATATTTCTTTTATTTACACATACAAGGACTGGGGTACAGGCCAGAAGTGTGGGTTGTAAGAGGATCACCAGAGACAGAGTGGGGAGACTGGCGAAATACACTGCTAAGGAGAGCAGCGGGTGGGACAGGAAAGGTCTGCTGTGCCTTGTGGGTCACTCCCTGGCCGGGATCAAACTTGTGCTGCAGAGGCTGTGGATAGTTTCATAGTGCTGCCACTGTGCCACCAGGAAGGGCCCGAAAAATATATTTTTCAAAGATTTATGTTATTTATTCATGCATATTATAACTGGGGTGTAAGCCAGCGGTATGGGAGGAGGGGAAGGGGTGTGTGCGTGAAAGGACCAGAGGCCAGAGACAGAATAAGCAGATTTACAGAATTAAACTGCTGAAGGGAGTAAGGGGTGAAACAGGAGAGGTCTGCTGGACCATGTGAGTCACCTCCCTGGTCACAGTGACTAGCAGTATACCTTGATAGCACTAAGACTTTAACCCCTGAGCCACCAGGGAGGCCCCAAAATTGAAAATAATTTTAAATATTTGTAGGATTTTTTTGTATTTTTCATAATCACTTATCTATGGTCTCTAGCTCAATTTTACCTTTTAATTTTAAGATAATTATCACCACATAAAGACATGACAGGCACAAAACCCACATGCAATCACATGCATAAAAGCAAATCAATGCTCACATTTCTAAATATACCTACGTTTGCTTTCCGACTTCTTGTGACACAAGTGAATAGCGCATCATACCCAAGTTGGCTGCATCCTTGGTAGAAAGAATCACATCCTTTGGAGTAGAAGACTATCATTTTTAGTTCCAATTCCTGGAAATTTCTCAGTAGTTAATATGGAATAACCAAGACCCATGAATTTTCTTCTCTTATCTTGCCTCCAAAATTGCTTATTCACAAAGAGCTAGGGCTTGTGTATGAGAGGGTTAAAAAACAGCAACAAGGACCCCCCCTGGTAGCACAGGAGGTTAAAGCACAGCACTAAGAAGCTAAAGCCACATCAGCTGGAGTTCCATGATTCCCCACCCTGGAGGGTGGGGCGGCAGACCTCTCCTGACCTGCCTGCTGCTCCCCTCAGCAGTGTACTTTATCCATCTGCCTGTTCTGTTACCCACTCTGTCTCTCATAAATCCTCTTACGGCCCCTGCACCTCCAGCCTGTACCCCAGTCCTATATGAATAAATAAATAAGTCTTTTTAAAAAAAAAAAAACAGCAACAACAGTGGTCTCACACAGTCAGGGAAGTTTAGACAGTGGGTTCTTTGGGGAGAGTTTGACTGTAGTTTTACCACACTGATTAGTTAGGCCCTGTCGTCTTTAAAAAGAAAAGCCTGACTTCTGCTTCTAATTTTACAAACAATTTAAATGTCAGATGGGAGGCTCAGTTACAAGGAAGAAATTAACTAACACTAGTATTTGATAGTGCAGAAAGCTCCCACTAAAAGAGGCCATCTTTAAAGAAAAATTTTTTTTTCTCTACAATTGTGATAGTGTAAACACTCAACTTGAGGATACAGGTGACTGGTTCCATGCTGTAATGATGTTAGATAGGTTGGTGCTTTTAAGGATTTCCACAGAGAGACTGAATGTCACAATTGTCATCAATAGAGATAAAATCTGCTGGGTGTCAACAGAATTACTAAGGAAGAATAAAATAACTTTGGGATCTTTGGAATGTCACACTCAGAAAACAAGCTTATACCTCTGGTGTGTTTAATTTAAATGTCAGCCCCACCAAAATGCAATTCTCCACCAATACCAACCAGACTTGAGGCCATAAGTTTGGGCAAACTCCTATCAAAAGGATTGTGTGTTCCTTGTCTGAAATATATCCTCACCTTTGTTAACCTGCCCAAATTTCAGAGGTCATAACACTCCAAATTTGCAATGCCTTCTAGATGGCCAACGTTCACGTACACCAGGTTTGGTGAGGAGTGCAGCTTTAGATAGTCGCCTCATCTTCCCCATCTTTGTGCTGAAATGATAGCAACGGACGATTCCACATCAGGGTGCACACATCACTGACAGAAATTCATCCATTCACCTGGTCACACTTAGACCCCAAACTGCTGCATTTCCCGGATGCTGCCCTCTGAAGTCTCATTCTGAGCTCTGGAATCCTTCCTGTGCAAAGATCATGAAAGGTGTCAAACACCACGGCATTTTCTTCTGCACTTGCATTATTTTGGAACAGCTGCAGAAGCAGCAGCTTGAAGGATCAGAATTAATAGATGAAACTTCACTGTAAACTTCTCTAATTCAATTTGCTCTGTTCCTTTTCTGTCCCCAGCTGGTTTTTATTCCTGTCTTATAGATCTGCAGCTATTTCCACCCCCAGCATTCCTGAATGTCTTTGACACCAAATCTCAGGGAACACTCCTACCTCTAAATTTCTTATTATCTGTACCTCTTCTTTAATGATACCTTATATTATTAGTTAACTTTTCATAAAAGTGATCTGATTTACCAACTATATTGTAAGACCCTTAAGGCACACAGGCCAACCTGTTTTCAGACTTATTATTTGATATTTTTATTTTATAAGTTGACATCTCCCTTCTACCTCTCAATCTGTCCGTTGGCCCTGAATTTTCAACTTTAAGTCCAAAAAGATTTTCGAGGCTCATCAGATGAAAAGGAAGTGAAGAACATAGAGTTCAACTCCACTCAAAGTAAAAAGTAGTCCCAGGCCTTGGATTCAATATGCACACTGCTGTCTCATAAGCATCTCAGAGAAAATTTGATTTTTAAAACTAGAACTGTGTATCTACAAATGCATATGTAGGATTTTCTGGCTTTTCTGAGTTTGTTGTAATAAAGCAAATTATTGACATTTCACTAGGGTAAACCTACATATCAAAGGTACTTAATTTGTAAATAAAGGGACTTCATTTAAAACATACAATGGCACTCATTCCACATTCTTTCATTACTATAACTGTTAGCTGTCTTGTCCAGTAAATAGAAGGCAGCTAAACGTTTCTCATATCTCTTTTATTACATATTGTTGTTCTGACAATTTTGTTCATATTTTAGACAAGACATTTTCTGGCAGCTGGGATAATGACATATAGCTCTTTTTTTTTTTTTTAAGATTTATTTATTTATTCATACGGAACTGGGGTACAGGCCAGAGATGTGGAGGGTGAGAGGATTCACCAGAGACAGAGAGGGGAGCAGAACAGGCAGAGCAACCAAGTCCACTGCTGAGGGGAGCAGCGGGCGGGTCAGGAGAGGTCTGCCTCGCCATGTGGATCTTCTCCAAGGCAGGCGGGATTCGAACTCATGAGGTACTGGCTTTAGCTTCTTAGTGCTGTGCTTTAACCCGCTGAGCCACCAGGGAGGGCCAACATATAGCTCTTTTTAAAAGTCAAAATAGGGCCCTCCCTGGTGGCACAGTGGGTTAAAGCACTGAGAAACTAAAGCCACTTCAGCATGAGTTCAATTCCTGCCCCGCAGGGGACCCACATGGCTGGCTTGGCAGACCTCTTCTGACCTACCTACCAGCTGCTCCCCTCAACAATGTATTTAGTTAGTCTGCCTGTTCTGCTCCCCACTCTGTCTCTGGTGAATTCTCTCACTGCCCCTGCACCTCTGGCCTGTACCCCAGCTCTGTATGCATAAATAAATAAATCTTTTTTTAAAAAAAGTCAAAATAGGGGCCCTCCCTGGTGGCGCAGTGGGTTAAAGCACAACAATGAAAAGCTAAAGCTGCTTCCGCATGAGTTCGAATCCTGCCTGCCCCGGAGGTGACCACATGGCGTGGCAGACCTCTCCTGACCCGCCCGCTGCTCCCCTCAGCAGTGTACTTCGTAGATCTGCCTGTTCTGCTCCCCACTCTGTCTCTGGTGAAGCCTCTTACCGCCCCTGTGCCTCTGGCCTGTACCCCAGTTCTGTATGCACAAATAAATAAATCTTAAAAAAAAAAAGTCAAAATAGTAATATATGCACATCTTCGTTGAACATTTCAAATATAAAAAGTTTTATTATAAAAATGAAGTTTTTATTTCCCAGCCCTACTACAAACTCCCAGGCACCAATTCCTTCCCCAGAGACACCCTGTTCCACAGGCTGTAAGCCTCTGCCCAACAAAGCCTCACTTTGGAACTTTTAATAAGAGAAGCTACTAATAATGTTAATAATGATAGCTATCGAGAAAATGCTCGATAGACTCTCAGGTGTCCGTCTCTTAGTTCTATTGTGTCTTTCTTCAGGTTTGGTAACAAGTACACATTCTTCTCCAGGAAGTGAAAATAGCATCATTTTGAACAGTACTCTGATTATACTTTCGTTTTTGTTCTGAACCTGTCTATACTGGAAATTTGCCAACTATAAAATAGCACCAACATAGGCTCTCTCTTTGTCTCATAGGCTCTCTCTTTGTCCTGCTATACGGCAGCCATAGTATTAAGTTACCCAGTACTTCATAGAATAATCAAGTTATCAAAAAGGGAAAACCTTGACTATTACAGATTTCCTATTTTAATTTTATATTTTGCTATTTAAATTGCAATCTCATTAAAATCCTGTATAATTGATATACTTAGAAAACTATAAAAGGATGCATTTACGCAGATAATATCCTTGTTGGAAAGGTGAAATAGCTCGATTGCATTTTTTTCTAACGAGATTTATTTAACAGAACATCTTTTTGTCTTGTTTAACCTCTTGAGGCAGTAACAAGCAATCATCTATATATTTTTATTCTATGTCGATGACTAATCTCTACAACCCCGCTCCTCTTCCTCACCTAACCTCCAACTCCTCAGTATTATCCTCAGGGGGAAAAAAACAACTTTACGTCTCAGGAGAGATAACATTTAAAAACTGTTCTCTTGGAATGTATCCCTACCAGAACATGCTGACATAGAAGTGATAAGATTTAAATTTAGAAAGTTCTTTCACAAATCAAAGAATACTCAAGCTGAGAGGAAAAACAGAGCTCATTCTAGCCCGTTATTTCATTTTACAGAGAAGGAAATTGAAGACTAGGGACACTAACTGATTTTCCAATGTCTTGTGGGAAAATTCACTCCATTTTCTTAATAAACAGTGATTGAGCGTCTGCACATCCCTAGCGCTGACGCATAGCAGCAGGTGGGCTCTTGTCAGGGACTTGAGCAGAGCCGGGGCTGGAACTCAGCTCTGCCCGCTCTCACTCACCAGCCTCCTTCACAGTCCAGGGCTAGGGGGAGAAGGAAACTCTCTGTCCTTGCCTCCTCGGAGATCAGCATCCAGAGTGATAAAATATGGCAATTTCCAGGAAGATGGCAATTTCCAGGAAGATGGAGCCTTACTGGTTCTCTGTTCTTTCTGGAAGCCGTCGAAGGATATTTGGGAGGATGCCAGGGCTATGAATGTGTCCTTATTCTTAGAGATGATGCCACTGTCCCAGAGCCCATAGAACACAAGCCTTGAGTGATTTTATAGAAACTCCCCCCTGTGGCATGCCTCTCTTGGGCATTTGAGGGGGGATTCAGGGAGATATGGTCATGGTGCCCAAAGAATACACACCACAAGAACACTGACCCACTTGGGGTTTACAACCAAGACTCTGTCTCCAAGAGAACACTGTGGAGTCAATTGCGTCACAAACAGAACAGCTCCACATTCTGGCTTTCGACCAACAACAGTTCTGAAATGTCTGTATTTATTTCAGCTTCATGAATTAACAAAAGTAGTGTGAGGTAAAATGACATAAATCACTTAATGCCTTTTAGATGAAGAATCAGCCTTGACTGGAAAAGATGAAATAAACACTCAGATACGCACAAGGCATGCACGTACACATGTGAACACACACACACACAGAACGAGTGAGAGAAGCTAAACTTACCCTACACAATTAAAAATAAATAATTTATTTTTACAAATTAAATAAAATTATAAGTAAAAGATTTCAAAGAACACTGGCCTATCTTGATTTGTTTTATTTTTAAAAGATCAAATAGAATCTTGAACACATCATCTATGTAAAATCAACTAACCACAAAAATGATGTATGATTCCACTTACATGAAGCATTTGGAGTAGTCAAATTCATAGAGATGGGCTAGAACGCTGGTTCCCAGGGAGTCAGGAGGAGGAAACTGGAGCTTGCTTAATGGGTCCAGTTTCAGTTTTGCAAGATGAAAAAGTTCTGGAGTTCTTTTCATAATAACACAAATGTATTTAATTACACTGAATTATACTCTTAAAGAAGATGGTTAAATCTTTTATGTGATTCTTACCACAATAAAAAATATTAAATATTTATTTGTGCATACAGAACTGGGGTACAGGCCAGAAGTGGGGGGGGAGAGGATTTACCAGAGACAAAGTGGGGAGCAGAACAGGCAGATGCACTGAAATACACTGCTGAGGGGAGCAGCAGGCAGCTCAGGAGAGGTCTGCCGCACCATGTAGTTCACCTTCCTGGCCGGGTCTACAATAAATTCATAGTGCTTTAACCCATTGAGCCACCAGGGAGACCCGCCCACCCCACCCCCCCACAAAAAATAAAAACTAAATAGAAAAGAAATAATAAATTCTACACTGAGCATTTTCTATCTTACCTGAGTTATTGTACACAGTTGTCAGAGAGGACCTACCCTCTTAAATTTGTCCTTGGAGATTGTGAATTAAATCAGCATAAGCTAGATTAGCACCCAAAAAAAGCAATGTTTATTCACATAGGTACCTGGGAGCTCACAAAGAAAGTGATTGAATACAATTTATCTAAAGTTAAGGGGAGATATACCTAACTTACTAGGGTAAAAAGCTGGGAGGGGAAAGTGACATACTCTAATGGCAAGAACAAATGAGCTTCTTTAGGAAAAACAAATGGGATTGTAGCAGAACAAAATGAAAGAGAAAGTTTGTGGTAATGTTTGTTTATACAGGTCTGAATATTCTTCTCCATCTTTGTGACCATGAAGACCCCCTGGAGAGGGGATTTATGATTGCTTCTTCCTGGGACTGACACTATCCAGAAGATAGGAATTATGTCTAATTCTCTGTCCCATAAGTTTCTGCTTTTAGCCAGATAAGTTCCTGCATGTGTATAGGGGATGAGGGTTTGGGTGTGGGGCGCAGGGAGGGGATCGTCAGACAAAGCCTATTTCTGCATCTGTTGATTCTCATATTAGCCTCTTCCTCATTGTAAGGGACTTCAAATCTTTCACATATATTTATATTACAAATTAAGTGTGTGCATATGTGTATGTATGTGTGTAAGAAACTTACCTTTGCAATTTTCACTCATTAAAAAACCTGAGTCTAAAAATTAAAATATATTTTAAGATCAATAGTCATTGGAGAGGAGCAGGCAGGTAAAAAAAAGTATGTTAGTCAGACAGTGTGATTTTACGCCTGGGAGTAATCAGCTGGGAGGCACAGAGAATTTTGTTTTGCTGCAGATTCTAGAGCCCATATCTCATCTAGAAGTGAGATATGAACATGTCCTCCTTGAGGGGCTGTTCACTGGTTCTCGGGACCAAAGAGATGCAGGTCTCAGTGGCTTTTCGAGGGAGGTTTGTCTCTTTAAGGGTTCTTTTCAGTATTTCTGTCTTAGAATCCTGTGTGCCTTACTACTTCACTCCACATGTTCAAAGTCTCCTTTCCAGGCAAAGTTAGAAATCCTCAAATCTTACAACTCAAAGTGTGGTCCAAATCAGCATCTCGTGGGAGCAGACTAGAAATACAGCATCTCAGCCCCGCCTATTACCAACTAAATCAGAGTCTGCATTTCAATAAAAGCCCTGGGAGATTTCTGTGTTTGGAAAGGCAGGGGAAGAAATGTGGAGTTTTGGGTTGCACCTCAGGGAATTGTTTCCTAAGTTTGAGACCACCTGGCCTAGAAGTCTTAAGTTGCTTGAAAAATTTCATATGCAAATATGAATTTGCACAGCCATAGAACTCCTCATAACAGTGATTACTTCTAAAGGAGAGTACTGAGAGGGAAACATTCCTGTCACCCTATGTATAGCCTGGGTTTTTTTGATGTGCCCATATTATCTTCATCATGGTAAAGTCATCAAGAACCTTTTCTAATTACCACATAAAATATTATAATTTACAAAGTACTCTAACCTATGTCACTAATACTCTAAATAACCTGAACCAAGAAGTGATAACATTTAGTATCACTGCATGTAGAATTACAGAAAAAGATGTTATAGAAATAAGGATTATAGAGGAAACATCGACAATTAAGGCTAAGTGTTCAAGTTATTTTTATTATGAAAAATTTCAAACATTTACAAAGTAAACTGAATATCATGATGGATTCTCATGTACCCATCACTCCTTACTCTGGGATTGTATGTATTCTTAAGGTCAAATTTATATACATCGAAATACACAGATCTCAGGATCCCTTCCCCCCATTCCAATCTTGTTTGGCAAAAAACCTGACTCTGTTGCCTCTTAAATGCAAAGGCTATTGACGGATTTCCTGCTGTTTCCTACACCGAGTTGAATCATCCTTCCCTCAATTTAGGTTTGGCTACAGAAGGAATGTCTTTGTTCAGTCAGAATGCATATGGACGATCAAGTCTGGTTGCTGCATTGTTACACCAGCCCTCCTCACCAGTGAAATCCAGGCCTGCCTCCTTCAGACTGTCCTCTTGGCCAGGAGTCAAAAGCCTCCCTCCAAAATGGAAATTCAGAAGCCTTGGCCAGCCAGCCTTGCACCCCACCTGAATGCTCACTTCTTGAGTCAACTGTTGGGGACATCATAAATCTACATACAATGTTCATTTAGTTAGTGTCATTATGTGCCAAGTAACTGCCTATACTTGACCTCATCTCAAAGAGATTTCAAGTGATAACACTCCCATTTCCCTTTAAAAGCTAGAAAAGAAAATATAAACTTGTCTTCCATCTCATTGCAGGAGATGAGTCAGCAGAACAGGAAATTCTCCTTGCACAAGCCCTTCTGCTCCCGTGGGTTGGGTGTGTGTGGTATCGAGCGAGGGCTGGGAAGGGAACCGGCTTCTCTCCTGGAACCACTTTGAAAGGTGAACAATGCAAGTTGACCGGTGAGTTTAGAAGTGTTGACACACACCTTGCCAATTAGAATTGTCCCAACATGTTTTGGGGAAAGCTCAGCTGCTTCCAAATAAGGAACAGGACAAATAAGGAAGCTGGTTGTTGCCAAAGTCTAGGTGTCTTCAGAAGGCAGGCGAGAGGTGAGAGATGTCACCGCCCCGTGAAACTCAAGATGCTTCTGAGCAGCAAGCCCACTTCCCAGACATGTTTGAGGAAAGAAGTGATTTAAGGTGGCGCTCAAAGAAGGCCTTAAATGTCAAAAAGCCCCAAATTGCACCCTAGCGCTACAGTCATGGAACAGGTAGGGAATGACAGGAGGAAGGGGAGCTCTGAGCCCTGGGGACAGCCTCAGGACCAAGCCACCTCCTGAGAATCTGAACCAAGCAAAGTGCACCTAAGGGCCCCCAGCTGTCACCTAGGTTCTGCTCCTGACCAACTGGGAGACTGGGACTAAGTCACTTGACCCCCCAGGTCCGTTTTCTCTTCTCCAGAAGGAAAGTTCAACCTGATCAGCTCTTCCATTTCTAAACACTGCAGCTCGGTGGAGAACTCAAATTGCTCTAATATTAACGCCACTTCTTCCTTCCCTCCCATTACTTTTACAATGAGACAATGAGGGAGAAATAGCTGAATGTGGCCGTTAGAAAACCAGGACGCTTTAAAATAACTATTCTGTGGGAAGCAGGCACTGGGGACTGTGTGTGTGTGTGTGTGTGTGTGTGTGTGTGTGTACACATTTCTGTTGGGTGGGGCCGTATCGAGGAGGGAAAGCATTCAGGCAGCTCTGATTTTTTCAGCTTTGCAGAAAAAGAGATGCAGCAAAGATAGTGAGATTTTGCATTTGAGGGAGGTGGGGGGGTAGATGTGTGAGATTCCAGCACTGAATTAAAAAAAGGATGAGGACGCAGTTAGGAGGGTAGGCTGAGAAGAAGCCAAGAAGTAAAAATATGCTGGGGCTTTTAAATAGGGTGTAGCCAGAGCTGGTTAAATCCTACTCTTCTACTCTGACTGGCCTTCCCCTCACCCCACCCGGACCCATTCTAAATTCTTTCAAGGCTCTGATCCCTCCCCCTCCTCCCCCGCTGAGAAATGATATAGAAGCAGGGAGGAAGTGACACATTTTCCTGCGTGAATGGAGCAGGCCCTGCTGCAGCGCCTCGGCATTCGTCAGCAGTCTTATCTCCGCCCGGCCATCGCGGGCGCCTGGTTCTACAAACAATGCTTTCCTCTGGCCGCAATCGGGGTGATGACTGGAACGCCTAGGAAAGAGCCATGTTGAGAGGTTTTGGACACACTTGCTGGGTTCAAGTTCTTCTTCCATGCAACTTGCAGTGGATGATCAAGATTGATGGCAGAGGGAGACACTAGCAGGGTCCTGCCCTTGCGCCTCCTGAAGGAAGCCTAGGATCCATGGGAAGAAGAGAGGGAGCATCTCAAGGCTGCTGGCCTTGAACCTGAATTTACATGCCAGCTCTTTCACTCACTAGCTGTGTGACCTTGGGCAAGTTGTCCAACCTCTCTGAACTTCTGTGTTCTATGAAAGGTGGGCGTACTGGTGATAACTACCTTGAAGGTTCTACTGAGGAAGTGAAGGTGAAACTCCTGGAGCATTGCACATACGTTTCCCTACTCCTCCTATCCCGGTCTCCCCCAAACCCACCCCCACCCCATCCAGGACACATTGTTTGCCTGCCCTGGACTTTGGTAGCTTTTTTTTTGTTTTTATCAGCATCTTACCAGCTCTTTACTTGACTTTATCCCTTATATTGTAGTTTGATCATATAGGCCTTATCCCCTCAGTGACACCAAAAACGTCAATCAGCTTTCCAGTCACACATTTCATTAGTAGCTCAAATGACTAAATATTATACTAGCAGAATAATAAAACTACATAAAAGTGGAGTGAAATTTAAAGCATCATGAGCAAAAATGGTCCCTGGTCTTCCCTGTTCCCACTGCTTTTTTTTTGCTCCGGGTAAGTGTATCTCCACTATGGATTTATCTCATTGTGTTGATCTTCTCGGTTTCTACACTTGTCTTTTCTTTACTGTAAAATCCTTGAGGAGAAAGCCAATACTTCTTTTTGTCATAGTATCTTCAAAATTTAACTCAAAACTCATGGTACATGCACAATAATTGTTTCATGAATTACTCCGAGCAATCATTGAACTAGAATATTTGGGTCCATGCTGTGCACTGATGTGGCCCTCACATTGAGTAGTGTCTGGCACAGAGTAGGTCCTCATTAGGCCTGTGATGAATAAATCCTTGGGCCCTTCCTCAGCCTCACATTCGTCATCTGGAGAAACACAGTTCTTAGGGATCAGTGGACTGATTTAGTATTTTTCAAATCCTAGTTCTCCAGTGCAGTAGAGCAGAATGGTATGGGAATTTAAAAAGATTCAGATAACTGGATTCCACTTCTGAATGAGTTAGTAAACCTGGTGTAGTGTTAGCATGTGACTGAGGGGTACACAGAGGACCACCCCCCAAACTAGCATGATCTAAAGGCATCTGGGCATCCGTGCACACAAAGACAAAGCAGACTCTTAGAATAGAAGAAATTTAATAAAATTAGAGCAATTACAGAGAACAAAGAATAATCTGCATAAACACATCGAATTACCCACCCCCCCCATGAGCAACACCCAAACAGGGTTGGCCCCAAGAGGAGCTGCTGAAGTCCTAAAAGTGGCACAAGTCTAAGGTACCGGAAACCAGAAGAAAGGAGCAGAAGGGGCCAGTTAAGTCTGGAGTGAAAGGGGCAAAATTAATGTCAAAGTCAAGGCAAGGGTGGACACTGGCAGCCTCCCCACGTGTCTCTCCCACGTGTGCCTCCCATCTCCTCCACATCGCTCCTTCCCAGGGAGACAAGGGTGCAAGTCAAGATGCTGAAGCAAGAACTCTCATCTTTCCTTCTTCCCCAGCGTCCACCTGCCTTCAGTATTATACAGCTTCACCTGGCCGCTTGGCACCGCCCATCATTCAGTGGCAGGGAACATGGTACCTCCCCTTTTATGCAGCTGTCTGTCTCTCTAACAGTGGGCACCATAAACTTGTACATAAAGAGAGAAAGAACTGTGGCTCTATCAGATATTTGTAACTGTTCTCAAATAGTAGGGTTTGATATATACCATTTTGGCTGTTTCCAGAAGATTACAGATCATCAGAGCAGTTTGTTAAGCTGACCTAATGTGACTCTACAGGGCTAGATTAAATAAATGGGACCTTAGTTTAGAGGAGTCCTCACGCACCCTTTAAAATGCAGGGTTGTGCCCTCTCTAGTGGCAACTGGTTAGGATGTAGCACTGCAAGCTGGCATCAGCCGCTTCAGTGAGAGTTTGATCCCCTACCCCAGAGGTGACCCACATGGCGCTGCAGATCTCTCCTGACCCACCCTCTGCTCCCCTCAGCAGTGTAATTCATCAGTCTGCCTGTTCTGCTCCCCACTCTGTCCCTGGTGAATTTTTTTGCTGCCCCTGCACCTCTGGCATGTACCCCAGTTCTGCATGCACAAATAAATAGATCTTAAATAAATAAATAAAATGCAGGGTTGTTTTTTTTTTAAGCAGGTGTTTAGTGGAGCTAGAGAGGAGCTTATTATTTAAAGAAATGCAGGCAGTTGAAAACTTTCTTATATTCCATGTAAAAGATTTATGATTTAATTTTATAATTTCTGAACCAGTTGACTTCTTAAGAGGCAGATAGCATGGTTTCAAATTTAAATAAAATAAGTTGTTCCAGGTAAACAACATGATGTCATTCATTATTCAAGTGCCTGTCAGCTGGCTGGCTTCAAGGTCAGGGCAGGACCTGAATAAAGCTGCACCTGGACCTTACATGTGTGTGCCACAGAATGCTGAAAGTACTAGGGAGAAGACTTATTTTTCTTGGCGGTAGTAGGACTGATTTATATTTTGCCAATTAGGTAAGAAATCTGCATTAGCTGGCTGTCTTCCTTTTACTCAGGTGGTGCTTGAACACACCATTTAAACCATGTCCTCGGTAACCTGCTGGCCGGTTGACCCATTAATCCCCAAAACAGAGATACTTGCGATCATCTCACATGATCTTTTTCTTTCTAATAAATGAATGGTTTAATAGTTTGAAATTTAGTGAAAGCCATGTCTCTTGGAGTGCTAGGAACAGCAAATGTTTTACATGCAACATCACGAGGTTCGCTGACCTCAAGTCAGATTCCCCTATGATAGACATGGGAGAAGTGGAAAAAGACAGTTCTAGAATGGAACTTCTTTCCAAAATTTTTTGAGGCCCATCTCCATGGTGACTGTTTCACATGCCAAGTTCCAGTACCACACCTTCATAAGATGAACCTTAGAATCCAATTATTTTTGCCATTATTTTTAGCTTCTTGCAGTGGTTCCCAGACTTAGCTGTATGTTAGAATCATATGCAGAGATTTCAAAAATTCTAGTGCCCAAGCCCTACCACAGATCAATAAATTCTGGAGGTGGGAGCAAGTTATCATCATTATTTAAAGCTCCCTGAAATTTGGACGTTCTACGAGGATTGAAAAACAGCTTCACAGTCTCACCATAAACAAGAGATCAACTCAGTTAAGCTATTAAAGCTGGGCATTTTAGACCTCACATATTCCTGTATTTTCTTTTATGTAACTTTTTCATCATGGGATATAACATTTTCCTCAAGATAATAATTTGCTTTCACTTAATGCTATTTAATATGTCACTATGTAAAGTATTGTTTAACTACTGCTTACAGACTTCACTTAACTCAGACGTTGTGATGCCCAGGAGCAGAAAAGGAGCAGAAATAAGAAAATAAGAGCTTCTCTGAATTATTCAACTCCACCCAACCTCCTGCGTATCTTCATTGAAAGAGCAGAAGACAAGGAAGGGGTGATGGGCAATTTTTTTTTTTTTTAAAGCTGATTTCAAAGAGAGAAGTTTGTAGTTAAATCTGCATGTCTGAAGAGCCCCAGAGCTGAGGCAGAAATATCTATGGAATGATGTTCCTTTCAGAGTAGGTGGTGAAATATAAGGTGAAGACTGAATAGGTAGAATTGAGTAGCCAAGAAAGATTTTTCCTATAGCATCATGATTGTTGAGAAGATCACTGAGATGAGATACTCAAATGCTACTTTTATTCTATAGATGAGAAAGAAAGCCAGGTGGGTGATATACTGATCTCCCCAAGGTCAGATGCGGGCCTGGGTCTCTATTCCCCAACAATGCCAGACTCCCTGGGGTCCAGTGCCCAACAGGGACCAGGCAAACAGAGGAAATTCATGTAAACTATTCATAAAGTAACCAAACACTATATTGTCTAAATCTTTACTTTTTTTTTTTAAGATTTATTTATTTGTGCATACAGAACTGGGGTATAGGCCAGAGGTGCAGGGGCGGTGAGAGGCTTCATCAGAGACAGAGTGGGGAGCAGAACAGGCAGGTCGAGGAAGTATACTGCTGAGGGGAGCAGCGGGTGGGTCAGGAGAGGTCTGCTGTGCATGTGGGTCACCTCCCTGGCCGGAGATCACACTCAGGCTGCAGTGGCTACAATAGCTTCCTGGTGCTGTGCTTTAATCCATTGTGCCACCACAATGGATTCACCCAAGGAGGGCCCTTGTCTAAATCTTTCAAAGGAAGAGGAGTCCACAGCAAATCTGGCACTTGTCTTTAAAACCCATTTGTCAGCTTTCTTGTGTTGCAGTATGTGTGCCTTCTTGAAAATTCTGTCATCAGTGATGCTATGGAGGAACTGCTTTTAGGGGCTTTCAAATCATCTAACAGAGTTTTCAGTTGAGACCATCAGGTTGTTGACCAAAAGAAATTTCCTACTTATAATTTTTGGACCTCTCTGTTGCCTATCACCTCGATCCTGGCATTCTCCTAAGGGAATACATGGTCTCTTGACAGAATGGTTTCACAAGCAAGCCTGCAAGTGTGGGAAGTATATCCTAGGCATCCTTGTGGAGTTTGTGTCTCAGACACATGTGTTGTTTCTCAGATAAGCATCCCCAACAGGTTTCTTTTTAAGAAGATAATGATTTGATTTCTGTGATAAGTTTTGCTTGCTGAAAGACAGGCTGGCCGTCTTTCTAGATCAGGCCCTGTTTAGTTAGGGCTGGATTTAAGTATTTGCCAGATATGGTTCAGTGATGACCAAGATACCTCTCTATCTCCTGTAGGTGCCTCCTATGTCTCTGAGTTCAGAATTTATTCTTTGAGGACTTTCACGAACGAAGTATGTTTCCTTCATTGAGAGGAATGCTGTTTCCAAATGGGCTAATTATATATCTTCCCTGCACCAACTGTTGTTTTTTCCCAGCTGGTCCAAGGTAGTTACCAGAATCGAGAGGCTTGGGAAGTACATTTGTGCTCTCTCTGCACTGGCATGAAGCAGGCTTATGTTATGAAACGCTTGAGACTGGCTTTTGGGACTCCTTTTCTAATCAAGATCGAGGCAAGCAGGAGCAGGACTGAGACAAGGCTTTGCAATCTCTGTAAAACATGGATTACCTACATCAACATCCACTCAGCTGTTGCTTCCTCTATCTCAGCTTTCCTAGCACAGCAGCTGGTCCATTCAGTTAGCTTTGTGTGGCTTGCTCCTTCTTGGTTAGTTTGCTGTCATTGTAGACTTTTGCTGTGGGGAAGTAGCTCAAGCCCATCTATCCTGGGCTGTGTCAGCTACGGCCTTGTCTCCCAACTTCATTGGACCTGTGACTGCCTTAGCACATCTTGATTTTTATTAACCTCTCTCATTAGACACAAAGCGGTATTTTCTCCCAAGTGACTTGCTTGGGGTTATGAACATATGGTGATAAAGTGTCAGATTGGAGGTGAGTTTGGTGCTGCAGGTACCCAAGCTGAGATCTTAGGCTTGGGAAGGTCAATGGCACCGAACACAGGTGGGACACTCAATAGCATCCTCACATGACCTTCAGAAGAATCACACATGCTTCCTTCTGCAACATGGTGGGGATTGTGAACTTTGCTGTGGTGGAGGAGTTTAGATTGTGGAGGTGGGTGCTTCAAATAGCATTTGCAGAGTGGTGCCTCATCTAATTTGCCTTGCTGAAAGCAATTTTGAAGTTTGACTTTTGTTGTAGCTTTATTACCTTCCAAATTAAGAAGTTATTAAATTTAAATTTTTATTGCAAAGCTACCAACATACCATGTCAGAGAGGTTTTTGCAGGTCTATTAAATGTAAGCCGGATTTGATTCATTAAGCTTTCAATTTCCTCTGAAGCCATCTTCAAATGACTGTGGGAGCATAATAACCTATTTTTTAGGGTTTGGAATTGGGAAGTCTGTTCTAAAGATGAGGGTTACAAGCACACCAGCCCTTGTTGGGGGCTTCATCTGTGATTTTTTTTTTACTCCCAAGGAATTTTTATTCAGTCAGTTATTATTTGATTGTTTTAAAATGTATGTGTGTCTGAAAACTATCTTCTGTAAGTGCTCTAGATCAAAGTACAGTACCAAGATAAGTAATAAAGAAATGAGCAGTTTGGTGAGATAATGGAAGGAGCATTTGATTGAATGGCTGGAAAACTCAAAGCTGGTTCCTATCTCCCAAACTCCCCACTACCTAGCTGTGTGTCCTCGGGCAAGATACCAGCATTTAACGAGAAAGGCCTTAATTTCTCAGAATCCCGTGTCTTTGTTTATCTTATGAAGGTCTTTGAGATATTATACACGACATATGGCAAGCAAGGCTAATATACTATCCAAGTGCAAAATATTATTGTTGGTAAAAAGTGAAGTGGATAAAGCTTTTGCTCACTTAAGAATTTGGAAGGTGAACACAAGATACCTGTGATGGAATTCTTCCCCCTACCCTTTGGGCACTTCCTGAGCTTAATGCAGACTCAGTGCCAAAGGAGGTTTTGAATTCAGAGGTGCCTTAGCTGAGCTAGGACATTGTGAAGTGTATGCCAACATCAGGATGGTTAAGACAATTGAATTGTTGTTGCCCGGAAGGGCCAAGAAACAATGTGCACTAGACTTGGATAGGTCAAATAGCATCTTGTAGTCAACATTGTAGGACTCCTAGGTTCCTGATGTGTCAGACCCAACAGCGTCTCCAACTAGTGAGAACAAAACTGCTGAACAGGTCTGATGGAGGCACAGCAAAGGACCTAGTGTTTAAGATGCACCTTCCAAAGTTGAGAATGTGTAAAAGTAAAGAAATGTGGGTTTGGGAGGCTTGCAGAGTGATGTTTTTTCTGTCTCCAGCCAGGAGAATTTAGAAGAACTATTAGCTCTAAGGAGATTCTCAAGATTTGCTAGAGAATGCCTTAAGCTAGATAAGAGTACAAGTGCGCAATGACAAGATGCGTTATATCTCATAAGCCAGAAAGAGAAAGAAAAAGACCGGATGGTTTCACTCATAGCAGGAGTATAATGGACCAGGCGAGAAAATAACAAAAATAATGAACAACCATAGACCAGAGACATTCTGTGGGGGTGGAGTGGGGAATGGGATCAAAAACGGGGGGGGAGGGAAGGGAGGGAAATGCACGGGACTATGGTGGTGGCACACGGGTGATTTGGTGATGGGAAACCCGCGGGGATTACAATTGAGATGGGAAAAAAAAAATGTGCAAAATGATGTAAAAATAAACTTTTGTAATAAAAAAAAAAGATACGTTATATCTCATAGACTGTCCAAATGAGGTTGAAGCACAGAAACAACAGTTGAAGTCCTAAAGCACTAGCCAATAGCAGGGCAGAGTTGTGCACTAACTTTGGGGGGCGGGGGCAGCTGGGAGCAGTATTATCTGGGAGAATGGTTGTGTAAAGATAAACAATAGAGTCTAGCCTATGTAAATTGATCAGTACAATTCAACCTTTTGATTGAATTTCTTTTTCTTTCTTAGGATTTGCTGCCTATCAAAAAAAGAACTTCTATTTTATAATCGCCTCTTGCTTATTTGTCAGATTCCTTTGGTGCAGGTGTTTTTTGTTTGTTTTTGGTATCATCAACCCACTATTTCTCTCTCTTATTCATTATATATATTTTTACGCCATTCTTTTTTGTACATTGTGTGCATTTTCATGTGGGTTATACTCCCCATGAAATTCCTACCACCAATTCACAGGTGCCCCATCACCATAGTCCCTTGGGCTCTTCCCACCCCTGTTTTCCCATCCTGCCTCCTTGTCCTCTGCTGCAGAATGTCTCTGCTTTATAGTTGCCTGTTGACTTTGATATTTACTTCATTATAACTACTTCCCCCCCCCCATTCCTTATTTGAATCCTTTATATTCCTCTTGAAAGTGAAACCATCCGGTATTTTCTTTTTCTTCCTGGCTTATTTCACTGAGTGTGATATCTTCCACTGGGACAGGTGCTTTTCTGAGCTGGACTCCTCTCACCCTTGTGAGGTTTGGGGGATGTTCGTGTTTGGCCCGCAGTTTTCTGGACAGGATCTTCCTGGACTGGGGCTATAATGACATCCTTTCATTGCCTGAGCCTTTGTAGCTGGAGCTTTTGGGGAAAGCTGTTTTTGGAAACTTTTTAACTTCCAATTTGATTATTCTTTTCCTTATTCTTTGTTTTCATGACTTTATAAAATCAAAATCTTTATATTGCTATCTGCTTTCTGCCAGACTTGCCTAACATAATTTTGGTGGAAACTATGTAGGAACTTGAGGATGAAATCAGCAAACTGCATGCATGTGAAAGGCATAACTTGTCTTCTTACCTGAATGCAGTGTCTATCAACCAAAGCTCTGTTTTGATCAATGCGTCTGTGGTCACAAATCTCCTAACATAAGACCCAAAAGAGTCAGGTTACTGGCCCCTCCTCCATGAAGGACCTAAAAATTATATTGTCAGTGCTCAGCGAGATGACCAGATTCCTACTGTTGGCTGGCTGGTCTTCAACCATGACTACACTATTCTACCATCGCATCTTGTTAGCGAGACAATTAAGGGGTACCATGGGACCCCCAAACGTCTACACTGTAAAGAGTTTCTGCCATCTGCTGCATAAAGACAAAGCAAACACAGCCCTCCCTGGTGGCGCAGCGGGTTAAAGCACAGCACTGAGAATCTAAAGCCACTTCCGCATGAGTTCGATTCCTGCCTGCCCCGGAGGTGACCACATGGCGTGGCAGACCTCTCCTGACCCGCCCACTACTCCCCTCAGCAGTGTACTTCGTAGATCTGCCTGTTCTGCTCCCCACTCAGTCTCTGGTGAAGCCTCTCGCCACCCCTGAGCTTCTGGCCTGTGAACAAATAAATAGATCTTAAAAAAAAAAAACAACCTCTTTTGACTTTAGACTTTATTCTCTTACTGATCTTTCTAATGTGTGTTTGATTATTTGCTAACTTAAAAGAATCCAGAAGGTGGGGGTAATTTCTTTATTCCTTAACAGAAGGAAAACAGAATGTAACTATAGGATGGAGATTTCCTTATGTGGAAGTCAGTGCATCAGTGCATGGACAGTGATGTCTAACAACTTGGTAGAATGGGGGGATAGCTGTCCTGATTTCTATCAATTGCTAATTTCTGAGGTATAAACATTTTCATCATGACTAATTGCCACCATCTTGTAACCCCACTGGCATATATAATAGTAAAATAATCAGTAAGTGATGAGCTTTGAGTATTTATTATCTTTGCTTATAATAAAAATGACTTAATGGGGATTACAATTGAGATGGGAAAAGGCACAAAATGATACAAAAATAAACTATTATAGTATTTTAAAAAATGATTTAATTGTAAGTTTATTTAATTTAATTTTGAATTTTTTAATCACTGGCACAAAAATTCCTAAAAATTTAGCAATCAGCTCTTGAGAGTTAGGAAGAGCTGGTATAGCACATCATTGACTGTAAGTGAAAGAACACTGGACTATGATTAGGGATCAGAAAGATTGGAAAAGATTGAAAGTAGAAATAAATATTGATTATACTCAAATAATGCTGATCAATGTATCAACGTTTTTTGTCCATCATTTTGGGAACTGCTTCATCTTAGATCCCATTTGCCTCAACTTCATGATCTGTATCTGAAAAATCACATAATAAAGAATCCTTCAAATCTAGTGTTACTCAACTTTTTACCCTTCCACCACCATATAACTCATTAAAAAAATAGAAGAATGTGCCTCTCTAGATAGGCCATATCTTATCCCTTGACAACTCTTATTCATAACTTTAATCAGACACTTGATAGAGGATGATAAAATTTATATTTATGGTAAATCAGTGATTCTTAAACTAAGCATGTCAGGCCCTCCTGGAAGCTTTATTTATCAAACTGTGTGCATACACATACATAATTAAAAAGTATAGCATGAAAACAAAGACATAGTGAAAGTTTTAGTGGACAGACTGAGGTGCACCTTGGGACCCCCAAACCTACCTGCTCTAAATGGATTCTGTTATCTGCTGCGTAAAGACAAAACACACTCCTAATGTGTAAGACCTTCAGAACTCTAATAGAATTAGTGTGTAATAGAGAGAAGAAAAGGTAATAGTTTTCAATTAAACACCCAAAGTTACCCAGCCCCTTGTGGGTAAATGCCCAGGCAAACATCGCAGCTCAAAGCAGGGCTGCTGAGAGGCCTGTCACAGTCTAAGAAACCTTCTGGTGGGGACCCACAGTCTAAGAAACCTTCTGGTGGGGACCTGCAGGAAGGGGGCAGAGTTGTCAGGAACTTCTAGAAGGCAAGGAGCAAAATCAAAATCCAAGTCAAGATAAAGGCTGCCAGCATCAGCCTCCCCACAAGTCTCCCACCCATGTCTCTTTCAAGTGTTTCCTTCCATGCACCCCAAGAAGCAAGAGCAAAGGCCCCAAGTGCACTGGGCCAGAAGCAAGTGCAGCTGTTCTTTATGTCTCTCTGCTCTAGGTGCTTCTTCAAGTCCTCTCTTCCCCATCCTTTCTAGCTTCCCTTGCAGATCTGCTCTATCCTTTTATAGGTGGGCAGGGAACCTGGAACCTCCCCTCTTTCAATTACACTGTTACAAAAGGATTACCTCAGTGAAGCTAGTTAATATATCCACCTCCTCACAAACTTATAGTTTGTGTGCATATGGTGGGAGCACTTGAAAGCTATTTCCAGCAAATTTCCACAGGATTACTAACTATAGTTATGTTGTACATTAGACCTCTAAAACTTATTGATACTGCATAACTACAATTTAATGCCCTTTGGCCAATCTCTCTCCACTTCCTCCTGACCCTAGCCCCTGGTAATCACTATTCTACTCTGCTTCTCTGAGGTCAACCTTTTTTAGACTTCATATCAGCGAAATCTTATATGTAATCTTGCATGTCACAGTGTTTTCTGTATAACTTGTTTCATTTAGCATAATGACTTCCGTTTTCATCCATGTTTCTGCAAATGGCTGAATGATATTTTGTTAAAGATTTATTTATTTATTTATTTATTTATATTTATTTATTTATACAGAACTGGAGTACAAGCCAGAGGTGCAGGGGCTGTGAGAGGCTTCACCAAAGACAGAGTTGGGAGCAGAACAGGCAGATCAATGAAGTACACTGCTGAGGGGAGAGCAGAGGGTGGATCAGGAGAGGTCTGCCATACCATGTGGGTCACTTCTGGGGTGGGGGATGGAATTCGTACCGAAGTGGCTGTGGCTAGCTCTCAGTGCTGCATCCTAACCCACTGGGCCACCAGGGAAGGCCCCTGAATGATATTCTTTAAGGCTAAATAATATTTCATTGTATTTATACTCTATTTTCTTTATCCCTTCTTCCATGAACAGTTAGGTGGTTTGCAATTTGTGGCTATCATGAATAATGCTGCAATAAACATTGGAGGGGGATGTGTGCACATATATCTTTAAGGTATATTTTCATTTCCTCTATTCAGAGGAAATGTATTCAATAATGAAATTATTGGGTCATATGATTGGTAGCTTCTCAAAGGACTTCTTAAGTCAGAATCTTTTGAGTTGGAAATGGAATACTCTCTTTTTTAAAAGCTCCCTCTGTCAGACAAGTGAGCTACGTGTAACAATTTTAGTTGTGGTAGTCCACTTTTTGCTAATAATTGTTAATGTGAAACATACTTCTGAGTATATGTAATATGACTACTAATAAACTATGAACTCAGGATTTTTATTTTATTTTAAATTTATACACTTCTTACATTGCTGTTCATTCTCCTCTTAGGTATAATCCCCATAAATTTACCATTACCAAGACACCGTAAACCACTACCATAGTCTTGTGCTCTTCCCTTCCATGTTTTAGTGCTCACTCTCCCAAGCTGTGAACATGGGATTTTAGAGTAGGAATTTATCAATACCTTGAAATAATATATTTTAAATCCTCATTTAAAAGTCACCTTCCTTACAGATTTTAAATTGAAAAGTCATTGAAGTTATTCTCTAGAAAAGATTACAATTACATGTCATTTTAGATTTTCTGTACAAATCATTTATAATATCGATGGACTGATCACCAAAAATAACCAATAAAATTTCAACTGTGAAGACAATTTATAGAAAATAATATAAAATCTCATATTTCTTTATGGCATAGCAATGTTGCAAAGACTATATATTAACCTGAAAACTGAGCCATTGGTAAAAAGTGTGGGGAGTTGATTTTAATATTTATACGTGAAAGATGGTCCAAATGACACTATGTGATTATTAAATCCAAAGGACTCTTGGCTACATTAATAGTTTGACTAAGATATGTAGTCATCATGCCTGAATCGTTGTCTTTAGTTCTGGCTGCCATCACTTGAGGCCTTTGGAACAAGTACATTATATGCAGAGGATAGTAACCAAAATAATAAATTGATGTACAGAATAAAGCCAAATCAAGGAAAAAAGCTTGGAAAAAGTTTATTGTGGAGGTGAATAAACTGTGGTATAGGGCAGGGGGTATGGGACTGGGAGGGGGGCGGGATGAGAGGATTCACCAGAGACAGAGTGGAGAGCAAAACAGGCAGATTGACTGAAATACACTGTGCACTACTGAGGGAAGCAGCTGCAAAGACAGGAGAGGTCTGCTGTGCCCTGTGGGTCAGCTCCCTGGCCAGGGATCGAACTTGTGCTGCAGTGGCTGCAGATGCTTCTTTGTGCTGAGACTTAATCCTTTGCACCACCAGGAAGGCCCCTTATATTCCTATATTTAAACAACCTTTGTAATCATGTTAAAGAGGTCCCAGATGGAGCAGGTCTGCGGAAGAAAAATGTCTTGAAGTACATTTCTGTACAATATAGGAGAATTACTTAATGATTACAGATGTCTCAAAATGGAATAGATTTAATTTTTTAGTTACTTGGAAGCTATAACTAACATGTTGAATAATAGTGCCCATTGTGAGAATTGGGCTAGTGTCTAAAGTACCTTCCACCTTGAACCTATACATTTGTGTCACTCAGGCATAAGGTACATACTGAATATGATGGTTAAATTCATTAATTTTTTAAAAGATTAATAAATCTTTACTTATTAATAAGAACTGAGGTGTAAGCCAGAGGTGTGGGGATGTTGGTGAGAGGGTCTACCAGAGACAGAGTGGAAAACAGAACAGGCAGATGTACTGAACTATAGTGCTGGGGGGTTGTGGGTAGGAGGGATAGAACTCTGCTGCAGTGGCTGGGGACAGCTTCATAGTGCTGTGCTTAACCCCTTGCACCCCCAGGGAGGCAGTGCTAGTTAAATTTAAGTACCATGTAAAAATATCTATGACATAGAAGTAGACTGATACTTTAAATAAATAGGTTACTAGAATAATAATTTGTCCACCTCACAGGGCATTTTATGATCATAAATAGGAAACACTAAACATAGATTTCAAGCATAATGTTTAATTTTATAAAGTTTGCACTTTATGCCAAAGGGATATTCAGGTTATATATTTACAGACTGTACCTGCAACAAAACAAGCCTTGGTCGCAATTTACAGACAGAAGATAGAGGTATTCATTTACTCATCTTTCCCTCATCTTTAAATGTACACACCGTTAAAAGACCAAAATAAATGTCCTTTGTTTTATGGTAACACTAAGGGCTAAATGGCATCTATATATACAGTTATAACAGTCGACAATGTTTAATGTGAAAAATTTGTAACATAGATAACAACATCATGCTATAATATCAGCCATTGAATTCACTTTCAGGTTTAGTTTATTCTTTCCCACTAAATGTGTTACAGATTATTTCGAGAAACGCGAATTTCAAAGGAGCAAAAAAAACGACCCATTGTGCCACTGTCTGGGGACATTTCTATGAACACCTGGGTGCATTTCCTTCCTGTCTTTTCCGGCTGCACAAGTTTTGTGCTTATTTGTTGTACTTGTGATCATATTGTATCTGGATTTGTATCCTTTCCTAAAGCACTGTCTATTTCCTCTGTTTTTACAACTCCAAAGCTGGACTATATAATAATCTTCCTGATGAATTCACTATTTTTTTTTTAAATACTCATTACTTTAGGATCTTTTGGTGATTTCTATACCTTGAGCATAGAGGTGTGCATTGTCTTTATAATTTAAGTTTTGTAGAGTTTTAAGAAACTGTCTTCCTGGTCAAATTTGCAGATAATAAGAAAGTATGTAAGAAGCTGACATCTGCTTATAGTACTCACTATAAAGCCCTGAAACTGCTCCATGTCAGAGAGCTCGGTGGTGGTGCTTTCCCAAATTTTTTAGCTATAACATTTTTTTTAAAGATTTATATTTTTGTGCATACAGAACTGGGGTACAGGCCAGAGGCTCAGGGGTGGCGAGAGGCCTCACCAGAAACAGAGTGGGGAACAGAACAGGCAGATCGACAAAGTACACTGCTGAGGGGAGCAGCAGGCGGGTCAGGAGAGGTCTGCCACACCATGTGGTCACCTCTGGGGCAGGCAGGAATCGAACTCATGCGGAAGTGGCTTTAGATTCTCAGTGCTGTGTTTTAACCCGCTGCACCACCAGGGAGGGCCGCTATAGCATTTTTTAATCAGGAACCTATCACTTTACCTTTGAGTCCATGGTTCTCAAAAACCCTTATTTCTAACTACCCAGAAGAGAGATGCATCCAAACAGTGCCACTTGCCTCTTAGAGTGGAGAAATATTTGTGTTCACTCAAACTCCAAGAGCAGGGACAACTGTCAAGAGATTATCCCTTGTCATATAGTATACTTTTAAAAAACTGGTGGCAAAAAGATCTGGGTGAATCCTATTAGTTCCACTCTTCTAGTCAGATTGTGGGTGACTTAAGGTTTCTCAGCTCATACTGGAAGCAGAAAACTCCAGGATTTAGAGATCCCACTAACTCACCAGGAAAATCCAGAAGGAGTTTCCCTTTCAGGACCTCAACTAAGCCCAGTGCTGCAGGAAACTATTACTTGAGCATCTTATATTTATATGGTCAGGTATTGAAATTGGTTGATCCCTGGTTAGGGATTGCATGAAAAAAATGCCTGCATGTTAACATGTGTAGGAGGGAGCAGTGTCCTGTGGGGTCCTCTGATAATAGGCATTTACCAACAAAGGTCACTTAGAGGTAACTGGGACATATAGTCAATGTATACATTCAATCAATTGCTGCCTAACAACCCTAATTCAGAATGAGCAAGTAATTCAAGTAATTTGTAAATCATCTCCTTCTTTCAGGGTTAAGAAGCTTGAGTGAAAATATTTATGATATGGCAAGCCTTAAGGAGCCTACATTTTAGTGGGTTTTTTTCTCCCTTTAAAACAGAGAATTCATTAATCCAACAAATATATGGCTGTTCATATAAGAATAAGAAGAATAAGACATATTTCTTACCTTCTGAGAACCCAGTCTAGTAATAACAGGCATACTTAGGTAATTTTAATTTCATTTAACCTAGAGAGAGAAAATGCATAACTTTTTTTTTTTGGTTTTTGTTTTATAATAGTCTATTTTTATATCATTTTGTGCCTTTTTCAATCTCAGTTGCAATCACCCTGGGCTTCCCGTCACCAAATCACCTGTGTGCCATCCCTATAGTCCAGTGCACTCCCCTCCTTCCTCCCGCGCCCCCAACCCCACTTTTTTTTTTTTTATAAATTTAATTTTTTTTTAAAGATTTATTTATTTATTCATACAGAACTGGGGTACAGGCCAGAGATGCGGAGGGTGAGAGGATTCACCAGAGACAGAGCAGGAAGCAGAACAGGCAAATCGAAGAAGTACACTGCTGAGGGGAGCAGCGGGCGGGCCAGGAGAGGTCTGCCGCGCCATGTGGTCACCTCCGGGGCAGGCGGGAATCGAACTCATGCGGAAGCGGCTTTAGTTTCTCAGTGCAGTGCTCTAACCCGCTGCGCCACCAGGGAGGGCCCCAACCCCACTTTTTAATCCCATTCTCTACTCTACCTCTGTAAAAATGTCTCTGGTATGTAGTTGTTCATTATTATTATTATTTTCTCCCTGGTCCTTTATACTCCTGCTATGAGTGAAACCATCTGGTAGAAAATGCCTAACATTTTATGGAGATATTTTGAAAGGGCTCTCAACCCAGCTAAAGGTGGTTAGAAAATAGGAAAAAATATCAGAGAAGTTTCCCTGGAGGCAGTAACATCTGAATTGGTTTTTTAAGAATCAGAAAGAGTTTTACTTGCTAAGGTAAAAAAGAAGGGCAATCCTGTGGGAATGTTGGGGGGGATTGGGATGAATGGAAAGTTAAAGGGTAAGAGATGCATAGGTTAAGGTATGGAGGGCTTATGTCCTGATGGGGCTTATTTGAAATGCTGATGGGGCATCTGAATGAATGTCAAGTTAGCAAGTAGAGGTGTCTGTGTCTGCAGTTTCAGAGTGACAGGTGACAGGCTGGAAGGGAGATTTAATAGTCACTAGTATATATATGGTATTTACATCAACAAACCTCTGTAAATACTAAATGAGGCTGCCCAGAGAGTGTGCGGTTAGAGAACGGCACCCAGGATAGAGACCAGGGGGACAGATTGCCCTAATCGTTAGAGGGTAGTTTGTGGGGGGAAGATCCAGGGAAAGCAACCGGAAGGGCTGGCTAGAAAGGTTGGAGGACGTGGCCGAGGATGTTTCAAGAAAAAAAGAGGCAGCTCTCTCTCGGTAAAGATGGCATAGTCAGTGGCTTCAAATGTTGGAAAGCAGGGAGAGATCAAAGCAAATAAGTGACCACAGAATTTGGTAACACGGGAATCATTAAGGACCTTGAATAAAAACTGAAATGGTAGCAACAGAAGTTCTAGTGTACACAATGTAAGTTCACAATGTAAGGGCGGGTGGGGATATGGAACAAAACAACCTGGACTTTGGCATAGTCTCTTCCCAAGAGACAGAAGAAAAAGAAGAAACCTGTAGTGTTCTCAGGGTCAAAAAGTGCTCAAATACCCAGTGGCCGCGTTCCTTGCTTATTAGACCCATCTAAGCTCATTCCATAGGCAGGTAGGGCCTTCAAGTCTCTGTGTGATGTTCCCAGAATAGCACCCTGCACATCATCAGGGCTATGTCAATGCTTGTTGTAACTATCCCCGTTTCTAGGCAAGCTTTATTGCCTTCTAAGAACAAATCATTTATGTAGACCAAATCATTTTTCAGGTTGAGTGAAGATACAAATCTTACACATGGCAAAAATTGAAGCATAAAAAAGAAAAATGACTAGCATAGAGTGGTTTAATGCTCTATTCCCTCTCTCTCTTTCTTAGTTTGGTTAAGGTGAAGACTCTCCCTGAAGAATCTAGGACTGAACTATCTAACAAGGGCAGAGAGTGAAAAGGGAAACAAAGCCACATCCAGAGGAATACATGTATGAAATCAGCCAGCATAGAACTAAACGTAGCATGCAAAGCGTTAAGCTTTTGTACTTGTTTGTATAGGTAGGTGAAAGATACAGGATACATTTTTAGCTTGATTTGCTTATTGCTAAAATGAGAGATATTAATGCGGGAATGGAGGAATAACAATACGTTGGTGCAGAGGTTCGGCCATGAGAAACTCTCAAACTTGCTTTCTAATGAATGGTTCTGAAGATCAAAAATAAGGCAAAAAGTGGAGCGGAAGAAGAGGTGGAAGAAGAGGTGTAAATATCGTGAATGTCTTCGAACGCTTTATTATTCCTTTAAACTGCGAGGTCAAAGCCTGGATGTTATTGTAGGTATTTCGCCCGTGGAAAATGTGCACGCTTCTTCCCGGCGTATCGTGGTGATTAAAGTGAGATGTTTAAAGTGTGCCTATGGAGAGACTGCCTCCCTGCAGCATTTCCTATTTCTTTCCTATACCTCTTAACTTTACTGAAGATGCTGTCAATACAAATGTAATAATAACTGCAGCTAACACATTTGCCATGTACTCAAATTAAGTCATTTAATCTTCCAAACAATCCTACAAAGTAGGATTGTTACACTCATCTCAAGCGTGCAGTGAGCTTCTGGCGGCCTGGCTTCAGAGTGCAGCTCGTAACTGCTGTTCCTGCCATCATCTGCTACCAGCCAGCTAGCCTTCAGCTCAGAAGCCACGCTTGCCGGCTTTCGGTCGCTAAAGCCTGTCACCTCACTTCCTGGGACCAGCGCAGCGCGAAGGTAATTTTATTCACCCAGCTGGAAAGAGCCCAGCTATGCCCTTCTCAGATTCGCGAACTTTCACCTTGGCCTACCAGGGATTGTGCACCACCCTCCTCTTATTTTATTGGCCTCAGGGGTAACCCACAGTGTCACTATTTTAAGTAGCAATGCCGCCGACCTTCTCTAATGAGACACAAGACCTCACGAATCGCTGCGAGGGAGCACGTTAACTGGACAACTAACCCGGTGTGCCGTGCCTGGCCGCAGGGCCTGAGGCACCGGGATGTGCAGCAGGATCGCGGCCCGGTGCAGTGAACGGAGGTAGCGCGGTACGAAACCACACCAAACAGCTCGCGTGCCAGGGCGCGGCGCAGGGCCCGCCGGCCGGGCCGCAGAGGGCGGGGCGGCGGAGGAAGGGGCGTGGCCAGGAGCCCGCCCGGTCTCTCTCCGCCCCTTCCCCTCTGCTCTCCGGCTCAGCCCTCGCCCCGCCCCTCCGGCCCAGCCCGGGGCTCCGCCTCCAGGTGACGTCACTGGCTAGGCCAGCCGGCGCCATTTTGAAAGTGTAGTCGCCTGCCCCTGCCGCCGCCGCCGCCGCCGCTGCTGGAGAAAGAGCAAGAGCGGGGAAGCCCCAGAGTGAAATCCACCATCCTGCTGGCTGATCGGCTCGCCCCTCCTTCCTTCTCCCCCGACCCCCGCCCCCTCCCCCCGCAGGTGCCATCCGCCGCCATCCGCCCTCTCTACCCCCCCATCCCCAGGTGAGGGGGGTGAGCACAGGAAGCAGAGACCCCGAGGAACCCAGCAGGGTCACCATTTGCAGCGCAACATGGCAGGTAAAGGAGAAATCACCCTCGTCTACTGACAAGACACCGCTTCCTTCTTCCTCCTTCCATCACCCCCTAGCGACCGCCTGTGCCTTTCGTAGAGCCACAGGGTGCCCCTCGGATTTCAGGGAATTGGTCAAGTGGGGTGGGGTGGGGGTGGGGAGGGTTCGGGTGAAGCGAGTGGTCGCGGTGAGAGCGAAATGGCTTTTAAAATGAGGGCTGGAACCTTGGCATGGGTGGGGGTGGGGTGTGTGCCGGCGAGCTGTGGGGTAAGGCGTGGGTGGGGCGGGGTGGGGGCGAGTGCAGATTTGTCCCTACTGCCTTGGAGCCCAGTTTAACCTCCGCGCCCCCCCCCACCGCCGGCTTTTTTGCGGATTTTCCTTCATTTAATTTCTATTTTTCTTCCTGCTGCAAGCCTTCTTGGGTGTTTATACGTATATGTTTTGCACCAAGAAGAAAGAGTGCTTTACAAGTTAAAATACAATGGGGACATATATGTACGTATAATTTCGAGTCGATAAGCCTGAAATTTTTTGTCTTGAACCCTCACCCTTTCGTTCCTTCCCCTTTACGTCCCAAGAGTGCAAGGCCTTTAATACATCCAGTTGCATGAAAAATGTAATTTAAACTTTCCTTTTTGCATGTTAGCTTTTGTGCAGATGTCTTTTTCCCAAAAGGCTTTCAAAGAGTTAGTTAAAATAGTTGTGGAGTTCAGAGATATAAATAGCCAAGGGGAGAGAGATTTAGGTAAGAGCTTGGGGAGGTGCGGGGGGGAAGGATGCATGCATAGAGAAAACCAGGTTGGAATATTTAGCAAGGAACGGAGGTGAAAAACAGAAAGGTAATTGCTTTGAGAATTATTTTTGTATGTTTTGGTATTGCTAAATGTCTTCCTTCATATAATACACTCAGTTCTAGGTCTAGATTAATTTTCATTCTCCATAGATCCCAGTACATTACCCTCTTAGTGCTTGGAAGAGAAACATTCAGAGACTAAATCAATCTTCTGTACTTTAAAAATATTTAGATAAATAATTAAACCATTAAAAAGTTAACATGTTGGATTTACTTATGGTTTGCTGTAAACAAGTTGCTCTTTGCCCTTGCTTAATCAAAAGAAAATTGTTCGCACAAGAGATGACATATTAGCAGAATTCTTTGCAAGGTTCTTTAGATACTGAGGTGAAGGGAAGGAGAGATAAAAGGAACTTCCTTTGACAGTCTTTTTACCAGCATTCATGTTAGCATCTTTTCCTCTCTGTTTGAGCCAGTGATTTACTGGTAATGAATGCAAAGAAATGGGTGGTGAGTGTTGTGTTTGCTGTATTTGCGCTTTGGTGATAGGGTGCATATGAATCATTACTCCGCACCCAGGCAGGCAGTAATGTTCCTGAAGTTTTTTCTTCGTTCTGTGTTTTATGGTAGTTTAACCTCATTATTGCTTTTGTAAACTTTTGGAAAACTCTCTTAACTTTTGTAAACTTTTTTTCCTTTTTTCTGGTAGGTCTTGCTTGAATGTAAGACTTTGTTGTGTTTGGGGGGGGAGGGAAAATGGAAGGAAAGTTTTGAACACATGTACACTCTTAATGAGAGTATATACCTTTAAATATTTCATACCTGCAACCTTTTTTTGCCCCTTTTTTAAAATAGGGCAATACCAACTATGGGGGGGGTAACCTTTTTCCAAATTAGTGCTCTGGGTTGGTGGTTCTATGTGTGGGCAGTAGTACTAGGCTATTAGTATCATGCCAACCATGGATACCATCTCTGTGTTTACGAGAGTAAACATGAATAGAACTTGGTTTTAATTGGTATGTTTTCTTTTTCCAGGAGCTGGAGGAGGGAATGATATTCAGTGGTGTTTTTCTCAGGTGAAAGGAGCAGTAGATGATGATGTAGCAGAAGGTAAGAAAGCAGTTAATGATGCAAAGTCTGAATATGGAATCTTTTTGAAATCTGGATTAGTTATGGATTTGCTTGCAGCTGAAGGGGTTATAGCTTATTAAACATTTTTTGTTGTCTGAACAAAGAAAGAATAATTTCAAAAGTCACCTGTCTGGCAAATAGTCTCACACCCCTTTTATTACTAATGCTGTGTTTTTTTTTTATTTCCCCCTCATTTAAATGAAAGGGCCACTGATGATGTGATTATGTACATACATATATCACATGTATGAATATAGGTGTATAAAATTGTTACAAGGAAAATCTAAGTTCCATATGTTGAGGTTTACTTTGCTATATAAATTTCACGTACAAATAGTGTTGCCTTTATATTTGCGCATTGTTTTTACATGATTAATTTGGAAGAAGTAGAGTCACCACTTAAAAATATTCTTGACTACATCTGTTACTTTTGAGAGAAGATTTAGCTTTCTTTGAATGTGCCCACTTGAGAGTATGGTGTTGATTTGCGTGTTCTATGAAGAAATGGCTGACTCAAATGATGCATTTTATTGTCTTGTAAGGGTTAATTTAAGTGGGTAAGAAAATAGCAATGATATGTTATATAGCTTGTCTTTTAGGGGAACTTACTGTACAGTTAGAACCTGGATTTGAGCAGTTGAAGTGCTTGTCCCCTCCTAGCCCCCAAATTATTGAGGTGTTTCAAAAGTTTCTCTGTAGTTCATCTGAAATTGTCTGAAGTGGTAGTGGATGCACTACTTACCAAAAGTAGTTGCATTATATCATTATTTAAAAATAAAGTATGAATTTTAATAGTTTTCTGTGTCTTGGATTCTAGTAGCAATTTTCTGGCAAAACTCAGATTTTAAAATAAGTTCTTTGAATTTATAAATCACCTTCCTCTAGATTGTATTGTCCTTCCACTTAAGATCCTATTTCTGACCTACTGTCTGAAGTACTGTCTGTCTTGAGGGTTTTTCCAGGTGATGGTAGGACAATGGTTTTGTTTTGAACCAGTTGAACATTTTGATTTGTGTCACTGTCATTCTTAGTGAAGTGTCTGATCAAAATTTGATGACTCGTAGGGGCACTACCTGGTATATGTAATATATAATACGTGTGGTGCTTAACCTAGCTTTCTCATATTTGTTTTCTACATTGAATCACCATCTATTTTTCAAATGAGAAACCACAAGCTTAAAGAAGTTAAGAGATTTTTTAATGTTCACACAAGTCATGCAAACCAAGGTTTTCTAGTGAAGCCCATAGTGTTTGTACTTGTTTAGAAAAATCCTAAGTTGGAGGGAGGAGTCATGTGTTACTCATTTTGTAACTTCATTACCTGTTGAGAAGTAGGCACTCAAATATCGGCCCATTAGTTCTGTGCTGTTGTGTAATACTCACCAAATTAGGAAAGCTGTATACTTGTAAAATATTCCTTGGTTAAATTCCACTTATTCCCTTTATCAGAGATTTGTTGGGAAGATCCTAAATGCTGAGTGCTGGCTTATGAAGTATCTAAAACACTACTCTGAAGGAACACATAGTTTACTTGTTAAACAGTAGGCAGAAGATCACATGGGCTTTATTTATATAGAAGAAATTGATGATTCCAAAGGTACCTAACTGAACAAATGATAGTTTGTGGTTTGTATGATAATTGTGGTACACTTCTGCTAATACTTAATAGTTGCATAATGCTTAGTAGTTGTATTCTGATTCTTTAAATAAATTTCTTTTGAGATTTTACATACTATTTTAATATACAATAAATTCTTAGCATCTTAATATGCAGAGACTTGATGTGCATATTTGTAAAAACATAAGTCTTGTTTTGGTGTCTATGTAATGCAATATGTATAAAAATTATTTTCAAAATGCCCTGCTAAAATTTGGATTTTGGGGGACATAATTTAATTCACATGTTAATAGTTTGTTGTAGTTACTAGGGGAAGATTTGCTTTTCTGAAGTACAGTAAGATTATTGGTATATTTCCCCCTTTGACTTAGACTGTAACCTCTAAATCATTTACATCTAACTCAACTTTTAGCTTAGTTTGTCTTTTTTCTGTCAATACATCTCAGTCTCTTTCCCGTCAAAGGCTCTAGATTGTGTCTACGCCTACACGGAGTCAGCTGTCATGGCACACCACTCTTACTTTATCTATACTTATTTTCAACTTAGCTCGGGTTTTCAATATCTCATCAGGGTTGCAGTAACTTCCTAAATGATTTTCTGCTTCTTGTCTTGTGTTTTGCTTCTAAGTTAATCTTAAATGCAGCCCTGAGAAATTTTCACTTGCTCCTTGTATTCACAGGATTGTGAACTATGTCCAAAATATTTCAACATAGAATGAGACTTTTCATCAATATCACCCCTATTTCTCTGTTTGCTGATATGGTTCAAGAGCTTGCTGAATGGATTCTGTTCTTCAGACATGTCCCTGTACATTCTTTTTTTTGGTCTTTCCACCTTGGAATGCCTTACACTCATCCCATCATTCTTCTCTAATCAGAATCCTGCCATCCTTCAAGTCATGCCTGTACCCTTTTTATTGATCTCTCTTGTAGGGGAAATACTTATTTTTAAAATCTTCCTTTATAGCATTTTGTATATCATGCTTACTACCTCAAACCTCTAATGTAAGCTTAGTGTAGGATTGATGTATCTTTATGTTGTGCGCCCTACGTAAGCTTCTATGTTTAGAACAATTTCTGGTTCACAGTAGCTGTTCAGTATTAGTTGAATGAAGTAATAGAAATGTTACTGTGATCATCAGGTCATGAAGGGGAAAGAAAACTGGTGAAAAGGTAGCATTAGTGAGATGTACTGGTAAGCATGGATTTATTTACTTGGAAGCCTTTATAACTGATTGATGATGTGCAGCTCCATAGTAGAGGGATACCTTGGGTTTTCATCCTAGAGACAAGACAAACCAGTATATGTTTATCACTTTGGTAAAGTACTTCTTGGGATTCCTGTATTGTAGATGTAAAATTACAGAACCAAATTAGTTGATAGCTGTTGTAGCTGTTGTTTCTTATGCTATAATCTTGTTGATTCATGAAGCTATGTTAGAAAGAAACAGCCTAAAATTATTACTATTAGAAAGGTAAATTGTTTGAGATATTGGGCTCTAGGGGCTTTAATTAAAAAATAAGTATTTTCTGGACTTAGTTATTTAAGGTTCCTAATTTTTTAAGTACATTACAAAAAAGAATTTTGACGTTTGATGAAATACTCTGCCTTCTGGCCTTTGTGAGGCCCTTCCAGGACATTTACAGCATATATTGGGATGGTTCTATGCACAGGTCTCTTCAGCCATCTAAATAGTTTCTCTCTCTATATATAGTTACTTGTCTGGGAAAAGGGTGAGGCACAGAATCTCTAATGTTGGGGTGCTCTCTTATCCAGCTTTTATTTTAATCTTCTTGGTAGCAGTAATAACATTTTATCATTTGGTACTTTTAACTTTTGCTTTATTAACAGCTTACTCATGACAGAGTAGGTAAACACGACTCTGGTGCTAGGCTGTATGACTTGAATCCTGTGCAATCACTGATTAGCTGGGTGATTTTGAGCAGTCAATTCACTTCTTTTTTCCTCTCTATAAAACCTGGCTTTATAATCTTGTTTTGATGATTAAATATACACAAAACAGAGATGTGGCACACAGTAAAAGCCTTATAAGGATTTCGCTGTAAGATGGGGGGTAATCTATAGAAGTAAGTGATAGTTACAGATAGTTACAGAATTAAGGACTATGGGAGATTGTCTTGAAAGGTTTCTGAATTCTCAGCCAGTTAAGAAATAGTATGTGTGTATTTCATACATACTCTTTGATTCACTAATGTAAAGTGCAAAAAACCCCACTAAAAGTAAACCATAGATTTAGAGACATACAAAGCTGAGGAAGCTCTAAAGAATAGCTATGAAGTGGTTTTATGGTTACTTTTAAGCTCTAGGAGAGAATTGTGATTGATAGGGGATCTTGGCCTGACTGTGATTGTACAGATGTTTTTAATAACTGACTGACCTGGACATGTTTGGTGTGATTTTTAGTTTTCTTCAATTGTTAGATTTCACAATTAAAAAAGGTTTTTTAAAACTATTACTGTGAAGAGTTTAAATGAAAAATGCAATTCCTGCCTCACCCACTCACCAATCACTCCTCCATCGCCTAAAGGTAATTACCTTGAACTCTTCTAGCTTAAATTCCCTAGTGTTTAATTATGTATTTTTGTGACTAAAGTGATAATACATTTATTTCTTGTCAATTTTAGACATAGCCAGTTGAGTCCTTCCCTAGTAAGGACTTTCCTAATCCTTGCCATTAGCCTTCCCATCATCCCTCATTGTTGTTATAATCAGTTCTTATATTGTTATGACGATGTGGATGTTCACTGCTGAACCACTGTTATTCTACAGTGTTGTTCCTTTTTTAACATAGTTCTTTTTCTCCCTGAATTTGTCTAGTTCATTTTGGGGGGAAAATTTATTTTAGAGATTTAAAAATTACACAATGTCGGTGCAATAGTATAATGAACCCCCAGCAAATTATAAACTTGTGGCGTGCTGCTGCGGTGCCTTTTGTTACTTGACAATGGAAATACTGATTTTGTTTAAAAATCAAGATCAACAAACTAGACTACCGAGTTCATCATTTTAAAGTGAAACAATAAAAACCTTTTCATAGTGTTTCTTTTGCGGTAGCAATTTTAATAATGTTATTTGTTTAAATTTTACTGTTGAAAATTCACTTACATGTGCTTAACGTGAAGTGTGTAGTTTTTAGTTAAAAAACAATTACAAGCCACTGAAGTGGTTATTTTAGTATACATTTTTATTAATAATTTTAATATTTGGTATCATTAAATTTTATGTTCATTATTTTGTTGTAAGTATAATTACCCTCATCTCCATATTTGACAGTTTTAAACTTTTCACAGGAAATGGTTTTGTTGCATGATGCCTGATTTTCTAAAACTTGGGTCCAATCAGGACTTGGCTACCTATTTATTTTTGGTAGCATTTAGACTTACGGATTTTATAGGGGGCAGAAATACCAGTGGTAGTCTAGTCATTTAAGGTAGTGTAAACATACTCTTTAGATATCCTAAATTAAGCAGTATCTGTTTTTTCTTAATATTATACTACTTCTTACTGATTGTTTTCTTGTCTTTTTTTTTTTTTTTTAAGATGTATTGATTTATGCATACAAGTACTGGGATTTAGGTTAGAGGTGCAGGGGATGAGAGGAATCACCAGAAACAGAATGGAGAGCAGAACAGACAGATCTACTGAAATACATTGCTGAGGGGAGTAGTGGATGCAATTGGAGCAATCTACTGCACTAATGTGGGTCAGCTCCCTGACTGGGGATCGAACTTATATTGCAGTGGCTGGTGATAACTTTGATAGCACTTTAACCCTTTTATGCTACCAGCGTGACCCTTTTCTATTGATTTTGTTATTGATACAAAAAATTATAAGAGATAACAAACTTGAAAGAATACTAAGTGACTTTTTGTCTCTGCTTATTAAAATAAACAGGTTTTGTAAATCAAATCCTGAAAGTTGTGGAATAAGCAGAATATTAGGTTTAAAGTAAGGAATTTATTAAGTTAATAAAAGGATTCCCATATAGTATGTAGTTGTACATTTATTTGCATATTTAGTTGAGTTGTAGGAAGAAAGTTTCCTTAACTATTTTAAGTTACTTACGCTGTTAAGTAGGATAATTGACAGGTTGGAGATAGATGTCTCCACCAGAATCTTCAACTATAATATGTTTTCCCTTCCCTTGGGTCATAATAAAAATTATAAATGACTGGTCAGCGTTCTTGCAATTTGCTTCCTTAGTAGAAAGAAAGAGAAGAAAGACCTGGTATTGTGTATAAGTTAGATTTGTTAAAAATAATTGAATTTGGTTGTTGTTACTGTGTAGTCTGCAGTCAGTACGAAGAAGACATGGCATAGTTACCTTAAGTAATCAACAGCAGCTAGCATGTCTTAAATGCGTAACTGCATGTTACTAATCTAGAAAGATTAATTATTAAATTAACTGTAATGTGAGCAACTTCTGGAGCAGGGATTCTTACCTTGAATTTTTACTTCTCTAGAAAATTAAAAATCTCATTTCCTTAATGTAATTTCATTTATTTAAAAACTTGAGCTTTTTCTGTCCAAGGTGAAGATGTTTGAGGTGGTTGTATATAGCTTGCTTAGTAATAGTTTTGGTAATGCCTAGTAGATTGTTTCTTTGAAGTAATAATTTTGAAATATTAAATCCAACTTGGACATTTAACTGAATTTAAACCTCATGGAATTCTTAAGCTAGGACGTTGTTTTAAATGACCTATCAGGGCTTTGTGAACCTTCAGGAGTTTTTCATAAAATTGTATAGCGTGTGCTTGGATAGTCTGTGCATTTTTCTGGTCAGCAAGTCATTGTCAGAACATTTGTCATTTAATTAATTGTTTTGCAGTGTGATCCAGCAATGCTCAACTCTTTCGGAAGGCCTGTGAGCTCAAAAATTTTCATGGTTATACTAAAACCATATTAACCTCTTTGACATTTGCACCATAGATACAAAAATGGTGTGGGTAAAAGTACTGGCACCTTAGCATAAACCAAAACTTTGGTACTAAACGGTACTACTAGCCGTGGTAACCTTCATTACACTCTACTAGCAGTTTCAAAACAAAACAAAACAAAACAAAACAAAAAGCCAAGTTTGGTAAGAACATCCTTGATAAAGAGTAAAAAGTATTAGTTTTATTGAATCTCAGCTTTTGGTACATGTCTGTTAAAACATTTTGTGACAAATGGAAAGTACACCTAAAAAGTTTCTACTGCCTACCTGAGTATAGTGGTTGCATTGGTGCGGTTATTTGCATTTGTAGCTGAATTAGCCGTTCTTTTAATAGAGCATTATTTTTACTTGAAAGAACTACTAACAAACTAAAGTTACTCAGATTTGGATATTTGGCTGTCATTTTCTCAACGGAACAGTAAATCTCTTATCTCAATAAACATCATTTGTTTCCATGATAACATTTCAGCTTTAAGACAAAAATTGGAGTTTTGGAAAATGTATATCTGCCATCTTAAGCTTGACAACTTTCCAATACTTGAGATTTTATGGGACTGATTTTTTTTTTTAAACATCATTCTTCATTTTTTCAGTTTTTCCATCTTGGTTGTAATCCCCGTGGGCTTGTCACCACCAATTTACCCATGTGCCATCACCATAGTCCTGTGCATCTTGCCTACCCCATTTTCGATCCCATTCTCCTGTCCACCCCCGTAGAATGTCTGCTATATGTGACTGATTTTTTTATACATATATATTACTTAGTGAAATGTGTCAACATTTGGAAGCTGTTGAGTAACTCAATCAAGTATTTTACAAATAACATACTTGTGATGTTAAAAAATCATGCATAGAAAAGGTTTAAGATTGAGCACTGGATTTAGTGCAATAGCGTTCAGATTCCACAGATTTTTAAGATATTACCACTTGTGGAATTTTAGTGTAATACTAAGTATTACAAAGTAATACAAAGTATTCCATATTGCCTGGAAAGACTATTAAAATACTCCCATTCCAATTGCCTCCTGAATGAGGCTGGATTTTCTTCATAATTTATAATCAACATAATATAGTATATGTAGTATGTTCAGTGCAGAAGCAAGTAAGAAAATCTAGGTTTATCTTCTGTTAATCCAGACATTAAAGAGATTTGCAATGACATAAAATAGTACATTCTCCTCATGAACTTTTTGGGAGACTAAAGTAATTTTTCTTAGTGTGTTGGCTTATAGCTACTTTTAAATGAATACATATTTAAAATTTTAGGGTTTTTGGGGCTCTCAGAGTGTAAGGAAATCCCACTTTCCCCAAAATTTGACAAGTATTGGTTTAGTCTGATTGTAGATTTCACTGTACTACAATCTTAATTGCTTACTCTTGGGATGCAGTTAGGTGATTTTATTGTTGAGCAAAATGTCTTAAGAGTATAATGACACAAACCTAGATAGTACATATAGGCTGTGTGGTATATAGCATTTTGGGATCACTTTTGTTTTTCTGTTTACTAAAATATTGTTAAACAAGGCAAGACTAATTCTTTGAGAGTCTCATGAAACATAAGTGATCAGAATAGTGTGCTGCTTTTGTGTATGAATATCTAAAGCTTTCCTTTGACAGGAGAGTATTTCCATCTGCTTTCCTAGTCTAAAGTGTGTCTTCAGCTCTTCTGGTATTCTTGGTGAAGGAAAGAAATCTTCAAGATTTTAAGACATGGACTTTTAAATTTACTCCCTTATAGACATTAAAGACCAGTAACAGAGTTGCCTAAATACTTTAGCCCTAGAGCTTTTCCCATTCTCTCTGTTCAAGTCCAACTGTCATTAATACTTAATACCTAGGATTACTGAATTCTTGGAGCTCGGGCTAGTGCTGTTTCTGAGTTGAATGCCTGTACATTAGAAATGAGTGGATTCCCAGGGGCTTTCCTGGTGGTACAGGGGTTAAAAACAGCACTAGGTATATTATGAAGGTCAGTTTTATTAAAATAAGCATTTTTTAGATACCTTGTGGCTTTGGGTATTGACCTGTTACGGACATCAGAGATTCTTGACTTTATCCCCTGTAAAGTATTTATGGGTAATTCTACAATGTAAAGAGTAAGTTCTTTGCCATTTTCCAAGTTGACTTTATGCTGTTTGACACTGAATTAGATACTTAAATTAGAAAATAAGATATATACACTTTCCGGCCCTCCCTGGTGGCACAGCGGGTTAAAGCACAGCACTAAGGCTAAAGGCACTTCAGCATGAGTTCGATCCCTGTCCCTGGAGGTGACCACTTGACGCAGCAGACTTCTCCTGACCTACCCACTGCTTCTCTCAGCAGTGTACTTCATCAGTCGGTCTGTTCTGCCCCCCTCTCTGCCTCTGGTGAGTCCTCTCACTGTCCCTGCACCTCTGGCCTATATCCCAGTTCTGTATATCTAAATAAATAAATCTTAAAAAAAAAGATATATACACTTTAGTATATATGTTACACCACAAATTGATTGTGAATAGAATCTACTAATGAGTATAACTGAAGATTTCTCCAAGTAAATGTTTGTGGTAGCTTATAAACCCCTTTCTCTTTTTTTCACTGTATCTTATGTTTCAAAACCTTCATTTTAGCAGTTTGGCAGTTTCTTAAGAAATTAAACATAGATTTACCATATCAGTTGTACTCCTGGGTTTATTTACAAGACAACTGGAAACATGCTGTGTTCATAAAAACTTGGTAAAGAATTTTTAACATTATTTTTAGTAATTAGCCAAAAAAGTTTCTCCATAGATGGTGCACTAAAAAAGGTTGGACTAACCAACAGTGGAGTAGTATATAGTTATGGAAAGACATGAGGAACTGATTCATGCTACAACAATGGTGAACTTTGAAAATACTCCAAATGAAGAAGCCAGTCACAAAAGAACACATCTGGTTCCATTTATATAAAATGTCCAGAAGAAGTAAATTTATTGAGACAGAAAGTAGAATACTGTTTGCTACAAGAGCTGGAAGGAATTGGGAGCAAAGGGAGAGACTGCTGATAGGTACAGTTCTGGAATTAGGCGATTAAATTAGAAAATTCTATAAATATAGTAAAATCTCCCTAAGTTGTACCTGAGGTTTGAAAAAAGTTATAGTAGTAAATTAAAAAATAAAGACATACTCTTATGGTTCTTGCTTTTGCAAAACAAAAAGCTTTTATTATTGCAATACTTGTGTCTCATACATAGACCACCTTTGAATCAGACATTGTATACTGTATTAATCAAATCTAGTTTGCACATCCATTTTTTACAAAATACAAGTTTTATTATAATATTTTCTTAACTAGGATTAAAACATATGTGCATACATCCACACATAATGCATTGGTAAATCCAAGTAGTATAAGACATAAGCAGTGATTTACTTATTTTTGATGGCTCACACTATGTATTACCAAATGCCTTACAAAGTTGGTGTTGGTTTCCACTTCCTTTAGCAGTGAATGGGAGTTTCCGTTTCGTGACCTTTTGACAGTGACTAGCACAGTACTACCATTCAGAAAAATCTTTTTCTGCTTATTTATGATAAGTGTATAGATTTAATATATACCTATATCTCCCACCCCCCCCTTTTTTTAAAGGATGCTTATCTCTTCATTTGTAAAAAAACATAGTCCTTTTTATCCCTTTGAATCATATTATAGCTGAAGCTAAGTTATATGGAAGCTTAGAGAAGAAATCATTTGTATTTAGAGTAGATGGGAACGACTATAAATGAAGTCGTGTCTGTTTTCTTTTGACAAGCAAAGGAAGGCAGAGGATAAGGATACAAACAGTTGAGACCTAATATGCATTAGTTTTGTCATCTGTAAATGGGGATAATAATACTTGGCTTTCAGTTGATTAAATGTACATGGATACTTAGTCTTGGCACATACTAAGTGCTCAGTTTAGTCGGTGCAATTACTCAATGATTCATTAACAGATAAACAGTTAAGAGAAGAATAAAAGCTTGTCCAAGTTCACAAATCAAGATCAGCTAGATTTTTAGGTTTAAGGAAAGTTACAGCATTTTTATTAAATATTTGTTGTTTTAATGATTACACTTTTAACTTTCGGTTAAGCGTTTGGGAAAGCCAAAAAGAAAAATGGGATATTTATCAGAATTTGGATTAGGCTAGTGTCTGGCACATTGACTTTTTTAAAGATTTATTTATTTATGCATACTTGAACTGGGGTACAGGCCAGAGGTGCGGGGGTAGGGTGGTGGTGAGAGGATTCACCAGAGACAAGAGTGGGAAACAGAACAGGCGGACTGAAATACACTGCTGAAGGGAGCAGCAGGCGAGACAGGAGAGGTCTGCTGTGCCAGTGTGGGTCACCTCCCTGGCTGTGGATTGAACTTGTGCTGCAGATAGCTTCATAGCTCTGTGCCCTAACCTGTTACACCACTAGGGAGGGAGGGCCCCACATTGACTGTTCATTTAAAATTAATGTGTGGCCAAAAGGGTTCAAACTCATTCTTTTTTTTCCGAGGGGGTGGGGTGGTCTCATTTTCCCATATTGCTCTAGTGTTTGTTCTTCCCTGTGATAGTATGTGCTACATTTTCTCTTAGTAATATAAATGGGGGACAGAAGTTGGGGGGCGGACTTTGAACATGCAGTAGGACACAGTGCATTCTTTACCATTATTTTGTTTCCTTTAGCAGGTAGGATTGCAGGTTGGGAGCATGTGAAGGTGTCAATCTCCAGAAAATCTCAGTAGAAGTAGTGACCTTGATTGGAGGCACCACAGACCACTGTTCTTAGTCAACCTGCTGCCTGTGGCAACATAAGTGTATTTTTTTTTACTATATTTACTTTGTTTTTTGCTATATTTTCTCATTCTTTCCTCTTGTTCTCAGTTGTTTCTGTGATGATGACTCTTTTACCAGGTATTGAGTAGACAGACTAGATTTAGTGTGTAGGAAGTGCTACAGGGCTCTGAAAAGAAAGTAGATTTTACTGTGCCAGTGAACACCCTTATTTTTCTTGATTTTGTATCCAAAAGTGTGTCATGTTATGTCAGAAGAATTGCATTAGTCTGATACTAGCATGTCTGGTATCAATACATTTTTTTTTTAAAGATTTATTTATTTATTCATACAGAACTGGGGTACAGGCCAGAGGCTCAGGGGCGGTGAGAGGCTTCACCAGAGACAGAGTGGGGAGCAGAACAGGCAGATCGACGAAGTACACTGCTGAAGGAAGCAGCGGGCGGGTCAGGAGAGGTCTGGCTCACCATGTGGTTTCCTCCGGGGCAGGCGGCAGGCGGGAATCGAACTCATGCGTAAGTGGCTTCAGATTCTCAGTGCTGTGCTTTAACCCGCTGCGCCACCAGGGAGGGCCTCAATACATTTTTTAACACATAATACTGATTCCTTATTATTATGAGTGAGTAACCTTTTACTTTTTGGTAGTTTTCTGATTGGCTTGCTAGCTTTGAGATAACTTTTCAATTTTTAATCAGAATTTCTTTCCATCTCCAACCACCTAATCTTTTTAAATTATTACTTTTACATTGTTCATTTTTGTACAGTGCTTGATTTCTTCTCTCAGTTGTCCCCATAAAATTATCTTCACCAAGACATCGGTGAGCCATCACTATAGGCTCTTGTGCTCTTACTTTCCCCCACCCTTTTTTGTTTTTTAAAAATTTTAAATGCATACAGAACTGAGGTACAGGCCAGAGGTTCAGGGGGCAGTGAGAGGCTTCACCAGATATATAGAGTGGGGAGCAGAACAGACAGAATGACAAAGTACATTGCTGAGGGGAGCAGTGGGCAGGTCAGGAAAGATCTGCTGTGCCCCATGGGTCACCTCCAGGGGCAAGGAATCAAACTTCCACTGATTAAGAGTGAACCCATTTGCACTCATAGCAGGAGTATAATAGACCAGGTGAGAAAATAACAAAAATAATGAACAACCATATACCAGAGACATTTTGCGGGGGTGGAGTGGGGAACAGGATCAAAAACGGGGGGGTGGGGAGGGAAGTGCACGGGATTATGGTGATGGCACACAGGTGACTTGGTGATGGGAAACCCGTGGGGATTACAATTGAGATGGGGGGGGAAATGTACAAAATGATATAAAAATAAACTGCTGGGAAAAAAAAAGTGAACCCATCTAGTATTTTTCTTTTTCCTTCTGATTTATTTCACTGAGCATGATCCCTTCCAGCTCTATCCATGTTGCTACACATGGCATGAGTTTACCTATTTTTGACTGCTGTGTAGTATTCCCTTGTGTATTTATACCAGTCAACTGTTTTAGGGCATTTAGGTTGTTTCCATAGTTTACCTATTGTAAATAGTGCTCTGATGACCTAGGAGTGCAAATATCCTTTTGAATTAATGTTTTTGTGTCCTTTGAGTTGATTCCTAGCTGGGGAACTGCTGGGTCATATGTTAGATGCCATTTTTAGTAATTTGAGAGTCCTCTACATGGTTTTCTATAGTTCCAACCACCTTAACCTTGAGTTGAGTTTTTAATTTTATCCCCATAGCTCATGTAACATAAATAAGTCAATAATTTCAGAATGCTTATAATGGAAATTAAGTTTTTTTGTTCAGTCTACCCTTATTTTGAGCCCCAGAATTCTTGGCTATTTCTTCTAGTATTATTTCTAAATAATGTGCTTGCACAGCTCTTTTTTACATTTGGACTTATTCTCATGTAATTTATTGGGCTCTTTACTGCTACTCTTACTGATCTTCACTTGTTTTCTCAATATTGCTATAACATTATTATTGCTTAAGTCAATGTTAGAACTGTAGCGGGTTATGGGGCCCTCCTTGGTGGTGCAGTGGGTTAGTACGCAGCACTGCAGGCAGGCTAAAGCCGCTTCAGTAGGGGTTTGGGCTCTGTCCTGGCGGTGACCCATGTGGCATGTGGTGGACCTCTTCTGGCCCGCCCGCTGCTGCCCTCAGCAGTGTACTTCGTTGTTCTGCTCCCCATTCTGGCTCTGGTGAAGCCTTTCACCGCCCCTATGCCTCAGTTCTGTATGCATAAATAAAACTTAAAAAAAAAAGAAAAAAGAATTGTAGCAGGTTAAATTCTGCTTGCTACCCTCAAGATACCATGTCCTAATTACTGAATTTGGGAATTCATGGCAAGGGAGGTAGATTATCTTGAATTACCTTCTTGGCCCCTGAAAGGTAATTACAAGATTCCTCCTAAGGAAAACAGGGATGAGACTGACTACTCCAAGGGAAGTAAGGAATGCAGGTAGTCTCAAGAAACTGAAAAACAAACTGGACTTTCCCTAGAGTCTCTAGGTGGTGCTTGCCTTGCTGGCCCCTTAAATGAAACTGATATTGGACTCCGGGCTTGCAGAACTGAGAGAGAATTAATTTGTGTTGTTTTAAACTACCAACTTTGTAATTTGTTTCAGTAACAAGTGTGGATATTATTATGTTTATATAAATACTGCTTCCTGATGCCAGAAAATGAAGTTGTGATACTCATTTCTGTTTTAACATTGTTTCCTTAATCTGTTTTTCCATTTTTGTGTTTGAAATGTACCATCACTTTTTTTTTTTTTTTTGCACCTTTCAAATTATTATTTTGTGTGGTTAAAGGAATCAGATAATCTTAAGGGTTTGACTCCCTTTCTCCCCCACCTCTCCTCTTTCCTGAAGTGTTATTTGCATCTATAGTGATTCGCTTTAAGCATCTTCAGGTCTCACACAGGAGACGAAATCTCTTAGTGTATTGAACATCACATGTTCTCTCAGATTTACTTTTGCTTTGAGCTCTATTCCAGTACTGCTTCATTCTGACCTGGGTGTTCTCTGAATTTATTGCGTAACTGTTGTCCTTGGACTTGCCTTGGTTATGACCATTGTCACAGCTGAGTGTTTTTTGGTGTTTTTTTTTGTTGTTGTTGTTGTTGTTTGTTTGTCATTCTTCCACTTGCTCGCTATTAGCTCCAGACACAGGGACTTTCTTGGTGATCCTTGACCATTCCTCTTGTTCCTGCCCTGGGGTGTTAAACTTATCCTTTCAACTTAAGTGTATATTTTATGCAGATTTCTGCATGACCCACTACCTTGTGTAATTTAACCATTTACCCTCTCAACTCCAAAGTATACACTATTACCTACTTTTTCTTTTCAATGTTAAATGCCCTTAATGTTTTTTTTGAAGTAGTATTGTTTACTGATGGCTAGCTTTATGCATCCTTTCTCTGAAATTTTAAGTTTTATGCACAAGGGAGTGAACTTTTTTTTGCTGTTGTCACTTTATTCACATTAGAATAGTTTCAGGCGCATATCAGTATCTAGCAATTGGCGGGCATTTTGTAATTATTGAATGGGTAGCTAAACTGCAGGATGTTTTCATGTCATCCCATTTGAAATCATTTTTGTTACTTCATTAAAAAAAGGTCAGGTGACTTTATAAAACTATGGCAATGATATATAGTGTCATAAACCAACTGGAATTAAAGGGAAAAAATACAGATAGAGAAGGAGAAAAAATAAAGAAGCCACAGTACTCTATACTTGACCTTGTCAGGTCTGGAGCAGAGAAACCAGCTGAAGTCATTCATTCTTTTGATTCTACAGAAATGCAAGTTAATAATTTGCATTGTTAATAAAAATGAATGTGATACAGACTTTTTACATTCAAATGCCATTGTTCAGAACATGTTCATGTGGCCTTAGGAGAGACCAAGATATATAATCACTAATTTCCAGTTAAATAACTTCAGGTAGTTTCGCTGGGTATAAGTGAGATGCCAGAACGTTCTTCTCATGTGGGGAAATGGAAATGGTCACTTGAAGGACAGTTAATCTTTACTATAACTAGTAATAAGACCTTTTACTCAGGTCTTTTTACTACTTGGGTATCAACTGCTTCTATCAGATATTTCCTTTAGGAAATTAAAAGTTACTGTGTAACCTTCACTATTTTTGGTTAGTGCTGAATGGAATAGGTTCTAGAATAGAGTGGTAACAGAATAGTAACAATTACAAACTTCAACTTTGGTATGGTTGTGTTTTGTTTGAGGAAGGATATAATAAGGCTATACCACCTTTTTACAATGGCTGGATCATAGGTACCCTTTACTAGCCAGGTTAAAATAGGGACATGACAAGGGACTCATGATGATGTGGGAGTAATGTGCCAGTTTAGATCTTAATTTTCATTTCATACTGGCAAGGTGAGGAAAGACTAGTTGGGAGTTTTTCTCATTATTGGTGGACCCGTGTTTTTAGGACTAAGCTAAATGTGAAATGAGATCTGACAAATTAATGGTAGATATGTATATTGAACATACGAAAATTGTCTGCTGGAGGCAAGAGCCAGAGGGGTGGGTTCTATGAAAGTCCTCTCAATCTTTTAGAAAAAAATCTGAGGAGTTTCTCTCGCCCCTCTTCTTCTCCCCCCTCCCATAGTGTGTGAAACTATTTGCGGGTGTCTGATACCCTCCTTTTGTCTTTTCCAGTTCTTAATTTTGTAAAATCCTGAGCCCAAGAAACTTGAAAAATAACACAACTATGAATAACTTTTTATTTAGATTAACCCATTGTAAATACCAGTATTTGCTTTTTCATTTCCTCTTACATACATACTTGTACTCTTATCCTCATATCTTTTTTTTTTTTTTAAGATTTATTTATGCGTACAGAGCTGGGGTACAGGCCAGAGATGCAGATGGCTGTGAGAGAATTCACTAGAGACAGAGGAAGGAGCAGACAGACAGATGGAGGAAGTGCACTGCTGAGGGGAGCAGCGGGTGGGTCAGGAGAGGTCTGCCGTGCCATGTGGTCTCCTCTGGAGCAGGCAGGGACCGAACTCATGTGGAAGTGGCTTTAGCTTCTTAGTGCTGTGCTTTAACCTGCCGGGCCACCAGGGAAGGCCTATCCTCATATCTTTTGAGAGTATGTTGGAAGCTGCATGAAGCTTTACCCCTAAATAATACTTACCTTTTAAGTACAAGAATATTCTTAATATAGTCTCACTATCATTATCATGTTCCTGGACGTCCTGGGGGTGGTCAGACTGAGAGTCTACCCCTAGACTACCACGGAGTCTCTTTTGTTCATTTTGAAAAGCCAGTCAAGGCTTGTTAGTTAATAAAATATCTTAACTAGTTGGATTTTTTTTAAACTGTGAATAAATCCAAGTTAAATCCAAGTGTGTGTATATAATATAAAATTTCTGGTTCATTAGGTGAATGTAAATTTGCCCCATTATTGATGATATTCAGCTTGATAACACATGATTACGTACTACCTGCCAAATCTCAATAAAGAACTTTTTCCCTGTGTATTGGTGAGCACCATTGTTGGGTCCTTGCCTGAGATGGTATTGCATTGGTGGATGCAGAATGGTGATTTTTCTAGTTTTCCAACCCTTCTCATCCTTTTTAATTGTACTGTGGGACTCATAAGTACTTCTTTATCCTGTGTATTAAAAATCTGTTAAAACCAGCATTCTTTTTTTATACATAATGGTTTATTTTTACATCATTATGTGCCTTTTTCCATCACAGTTGTAATCCCCGTGGACTTCCCATCACCAGTTCACTTGTGTGCTATCACCATAGTCCAGTGCACCTCCCTCCTAACCCCCTGTTTTTGATCCCTTTCCCCATTTCACCCTTGTAAAATGTCTCTGGTATATAGTTGTTCATTATTATATTTTTCCCCCTGGTCCTTTGTGCTCCTGCTATGAGTGAATCCATCCGGTATTTTCCTTGTTCTTTCTGGCTTATTTCACTAAGCATGATCCCTTCTAGTTTCATTCATGTTGCTGCAAAAGGCATGAGTTTATCTTTTTTGATCATTGAGTACTATTCCTTTCTGTATATGTACCACATCTTTTTAATCCAGTCATCTACATTTGGGCATTGGGTTGATGCTATGTCTTTCGTATTGTAAGTAAAGCAGCAATAAACATGGGGGTGCGGAATAAAGTAAAGCAGCAATAAACATGGGGGTGCGGGTGTCTTTTTGAGTCAGTAAAGCCAGTGTTCTTGATGCTCAAAATACCCAAAATTTGACCATCAAATCACTTTTACATGTCCCAATCAGCCCTATTTTTTTTGACACATGAAGTTTTTAGATTACACTTTTTCCGCTCCAAATTAGAATCAACTTTTTTCTAAGGCACCGTGGATTCTTTTAGTAGGACGTGGATTGTATTGAGCAGTCATTTTACGTGCTAAGTGTGGTGTTTACTTTTGGAAGGTAAGTATTTTTAGGCCCTCATACTTTTTCTAGGTAGACCTAGGAAATTAAAATTAGGATTTACTTTTGTTTTGAAATCATGTGTTTATGTGGTACAAATTACAGTACCTTGTTTCTTCAAGGAATAAGTTGCAAGGAAGGAAGGGAGAGAGTCGTTTTTCTCTTTAAGATTAAAAATATGTAACAGGCATATCAGTCATTTATGTGAAACCTTAGTGAATTGTAATTCATATCATTACTTTTTTATGTAAAGACAATTGGAAATTTGAACAAATACTGGATATTTGATATAAAGAAGTACTGTTGCTCCTTTTCAGATTTGGTAATGGTATTTGTTTATATTTAAAATGGTTTTCTTGTCTTTTAGAGATACTGTTCTGAAATATTTTTGCATGAAATAATTTCCTATCTGGCATGTGCCTAAACAGATGGGAGGAGTTTACAGATGCAATGAGGTTGGCCATGGATTTGTAATTGTTGAAGTTGGGTACTGGCTGCTTAGGGCTTCCTTATAACAAGAACTTCTGCCTACTTTTATATATAATTAAAATGCCATGTAATAAATCTTTAAAATCTCTCTGTCAATTGAGATTGAATACCAGTTGTTTTTTTTTTATTATTTCTTTTACTTCCCACCAGTCTTGTATTTTTCTTCCATGATAAGAGCTCTACAACTTTGTAGTTACCCTTTTTTCCCTTAAAGATTTATTTATGAGTACAGGAACTGGGATATAGGTGAGCAGTACAGGATGTGTGTGCATGTGTGTTTGTGTATCCTCCCGAATATCTATTAAAAATTAATTCTCCTAGAATGGGATCAGAAACGGTGAGGGGAGGGAAGTGCACTGGACTATGGTGATGGCACACGAGTGAATTGGTGGTGGGAAGCCCACGGGGATTACAACTGAGATGGAAAAAGGCACAAAATGATGTAAAAATAAATTTTATATATATATATATATATATATATATATATATATAAGTAACTCCCCTATATTCCTTCACCCTTTTCCTAGCCGCCGGCAACTTCCTTTCTCAGTTTTATGATTTTGACTATTCTGTTCCTCATGTAAGGGAAACTATGCAGTATGTTTCCTTTGGTAACTGACCTATTTCACTAAACATAATGCCCTTAGTCTGTTTAGGCTGCCATGTTAAATTACCGTAGACTGGGTGATTTAACAATGGTTTATTTTTCACAGATCTGGGAATTCCCTGATCAGGCTACTGGCACATATTTTGTTTGCTAAGACTCCTCTGTTCATATACCTTGTCTTTTTCACCATGTCTCATGATGGCATCAGGGGTGAGAGAGCTCCTTAGGGCTTTTCATTTGTGTGGCTCCAGCCTCAGGGCCTAATCCACTTTCCAAAGGCCCCTCATATTTAAGCTTGGAATTTCAACATGGATTGGTGAGGGGCACAAAACTTTCAGTCCACAGCAGTCTTCAAAGTGCATCCAGGTTGTAGCATATGTCAGAATTTCCTTCCTTTTTAAGGTTACACATTGTGTACAGATATGCTGGTTTGTTTATCCATTAATCTCACGTTCATTTGTCTTGTCTCTCCACCTTGAATAATGCTGCTATGAATCTGTTCAAAGTCTGTGTGGGATTCATTTCAAAATTAAATTCAGAATTATTGGCCAGGTAATTCTGTATTTAACTTTCTGAGGACCAACTATACTGTCCCTTTCATACTCCTACCAGGAATGTTCACTTTCTTCACACCCTCACCAATCCCAGTTACTCTGTTTTTGATGAGTAGTCCTGACGAATGTGAAGTTGTGTCTTCTGTGGCTTTAACTTATATTTCCTTGGTGATTGTGGGGATTATAGTTAAGTTGATTATCTTTTCATGGGCCTATCAGCCATTCCTTTAGCTGTTTTAATTTGGTTTATGTGTTGTAGTTCTTTATATATTGGATATTAGTCCTTATCAGATATGTGATTTGCACATATTAACTTCCCACGGGTTACCTTGCACTCTGTTGATTATGTGCTTTGATTTATAGTTTATTTTTGATGAAATTAATTTTTTTTCTGCCTGATTTTTTTTCCAGTGTCATAGTCAAGAAATTCATTGCCAAATCCAAAGCTGTGAAACCTTTTTCCTGTGTTATCTTCTAAGAGTTTTATAGCTTTAAGTCCTACGTTTAGGTCTTTGGTCCATTTTGAATTAGTTTTTGTAAATAAATGGCCCAATTTAAGGGTCCAGTTTCATTCTTTTGAATGTGGAGATCCAGTTTTTCCAGCACCATGTGATGAAAACGAGCTTGTCAAAAAGCACTTACTATGTGTGGGGTATTTATTTCTGGACTCTGTGCCATTGGTTAAGGTGTTTGTCTTTCTGCCATTACCATACTGTTTTGATTATTGCAGCTTTATAGATTTCAAGTGTAGAAATGTGCAGCTCTGGCCTTTTTAAACATGGTTTTTACTATTTAGCTCTCATGAGAATCCATCCATATAAAATTTAGGATGGATTTTTTTTCTATTTCTGAAAAGAAAAAAACAACAAAACCTTAGGATAATGGCAGTTTTGTGGTTTGGTTTGTGGGGTTCTTGGTTCCCCTATGAGAAGGAATTTGGCAGTTTCCCATTCACCAACACCTGGCAAATTTGTTAAGAAAAAGAGATGCCTTTGCAGCACAGACAGCAGCCTTAGAGGGCAAGAGCTGCATTTTTCCAGAGTATGTGTTCTCCTTACATGTTGTTCATTGTTGGGATTTCTTTTGATGAATTTTTTTCACTTTGTGCAGTTTCTTGCTTTGGGATTGGGTTGTGGGTTGGTTTTCTAAAAGCGCTGATAATCCTTTCTGCCCCCACCTTTGGTTTTTCACCTTGTGAAAACTTCCATCCCAAATTTCTACTATTTCTCAGTAGCGACTATATTAAATCTGTAGATCATTTTGGGTAGTATTAAAACCTTTATATTCTTCCACTCCAGAGTGTGGGAAAAAATTGGGCTGGAGATGAAAGAACTCACCAGAGACAGAGTGAACAAGAACCAGAGAATTTATTGAAATGCACTTTTAAAAGGAGCAGTGAGCAATATAGGAGGGCTCTGCTGTGTATACAGCATGAGGGTTTGGCGGCTCTTTATACTCCAGGCATCGTTGATTGGTTAAGGTGGCTATCTTGGATGTGTCCTGACTGCTGATGCAAGTTACATAATGGATCATCAGCTCTTGGGATCATTAGCTTATTGTCCAGGTTCCCTTGGCAGCCCCACCCACTCCCTCTATCCAGCAAGCCTCCAAACTTGTCTGCTTAGCAAGGAATGGGGCGCTTAGTTTTTAATTTTAGTAGTGATAATACTAAGACATCTGTGAACTGGGGCTATCTTCTCATTTATTTTTGTTTTTCATTTCTTTCAGCAACATTTTGTAGTTCTCAGTGTATAAGTCTTTTGCTTGTTAATTTGTAAATATTTTATTCTTTTTGATGTTATTATAAAGCCATTGTTTATACTGTTTGCATTTGTTGATTTTATGCCCTGCAACTTTGCTGAAATGTCTAGTAATTGTTTTCCTTAAGTGAAGTGTTGAAATGTTTGAAAACCCATTTTCTTTGACTAAGAATTTATCAGTTGGAAATCTGAAGAGTTTAACCCCTGGGCACTATACCTTCCTGTTTTGTCTATAGAGGGTGACTATTTATTTAAGCTAGATCCCAGGTGTAGTGGCTTTGTGTCTGCTTCATGTTTTTGGTTTCCGTTTCCCACAGATTCTGAATTATCTAGTGGGCTATACACTGTGTACCTTGTTAACATCTGACTTAGTCTTCCTGGCTCTTCTACCTATTTTACTAGTATTCAAAGTAAACAGTGAATAAATCATCTTCAGGAGAGGAGATGGGGCAGAAGAATAATAATAGTATTGGGGGGAATATTAAGTAAAAAATGAGTGTTTTGGGTTTGTGAGTTAGCTTACTCTTGGTGTTCTTACCTAAGATTTGTCCACTCCACAGTGCTAGTGCCCGGAGCTGGGCATATTTATAAGGGTCACTTTACAACTGTGATTAATTGGGATATAGTATTAAAGTGGTGTTACGCATAGTAAATTTTGTGATTAGTTTCGTCTTTAATTTGAACCTGTTTGATGACATTGCATTTTTTGAAAATCTGTAAAATTTACTTAACATGGTAAACTATACCAATCTATCTATCTAACCTGGGAAATGGTGATGTAGATTAAACTATTTTATCCATCAATAAAATTGAATTATATACCTAGTGAAATGAGCAAGCATTTCCTGTTGTATTTATGAAAACAGTCTCCCCCCCCTTTTTTAAATTTCTATTAAAGATTTATTTATTTATGTATACAGAACTGGGGTACAGGTCAGAGGTGTGGGGTGATGAGAGGATTCACCAGAGACAGAGTGGGAAGCAGGACAGGCAGATCGACAAAGTACACTGCTGAGGGGAGCAGTGGAGGAGACAGGCCAAGTCTGCTGCACCATGTGGTCAGCTCCCTCTTGGGGGATCAAGCTAATGCTGAAACAGGTGCAGCTAGCTTCACAGTGCTGCACTTTAACTGGTGGTGCCAAGACTGAAAACACAGTCTTTTAAAGAATGCATAAAGTACTTAAATTAATAACTGTTGACTTCTGGCTGTGGAGGATAGTCTAAGCCCATGCATTAAAACAAACACACACATTAAATGGCCAATAAGCACAATGGAGGAGAGCTCAGTCTCTTTGGAAACCCTGGAAGGGTGCTGTCACTAAACCAAAAGAAATTCTGGCAGGAAACATACAAATGAGAAACAGTAAGGGTAGTGCTTACTGGCTGATGTGGTATTCACATATGTGGTTGAGAAATTGGACCTACTGGGACGTGAGTAAAGGGACCTACTTTGAGTAGCCAGAGTTAGAATTGAAAGATGACCATGCGGCAGTTGGCATGTGATACTTTTATATTTTGAAGTCAGAGTTGAAAACTGACTCAGAATGATTCTTACCACGGTGAATGGACCTATGGAGAAGATCTGGCTACTCTTTTTTGCAGGAGAGAGGCTACCATGAAGCTTCAAGTTGAAACTCTCTGTCCTAACATTACAATCTTTGGTCTGCAACTCTGCTTCGTGACCACTTACCAGTAAATATATAAACTGACCAAGGAAACTGGGCAGATAACCTTTAAGATAGCCTTCAGTGTTCCCTTCTGTCTTATATAGTTCTCTCTCTAGAGTGTGGCTGAGTATAGTGACTTGCTTCTTTTATGTAAATACGGCAAAAGTGATGGAATAGCGTGGAGGTTACAAAAAGGCTTTTGGCCACCTTGTTCTCATGTGTTTTGAGGGGAACCACCTCTTTGTGAGCTAACCTCTGTGGCTTATGTTTCAGAGAGCTATTGTCTCTGGATAACAGTAATGTGCAAGGTCCTAACTGACACAATGAACATATAAGAGACCCTGCACTGGAAGCTTCTAACTGAGCCACACTCAGATTCCTGTTTCATAGAAACTGAGAACACTTGTTTAAAACTGCTTGAATTTGCGGTAATTAGGCCACAGTTAAGCCGAGCAGGGAAAGTAAGAATGTAAACATTCCCCCTTCCAAAATATATTTTAAATTGGCTCAAAAATGTTTTCTTTGAACAAACAACATTTCCAATATGGCATAAATTAAAGAGAAGGCTTTTCTCTTTAATGTTGATTACAGAAAAAGACAGCTCCAGTACTACCAGACTCGGAGGTTAAAAAGATGATAAGGGCAAGTAGGTGATGCTCTGAGACATTTATTGCAATAATTAAGAGAAAATATTAAAAGGTAAAGAATAACTTAACTTGTATTCTGAAGGCAACTCATGAGCACTTGAAGAAAAAGAATCAGAACAGGAAGGAGTTCATAAATGAAATTTATGATTTTTAAGTAACTGGTTTTTTGGAGGCATACAGCAGCAGGACTTCAGTCCTGCTTTTAAAGTCCACAACTTAAAAGGAGAAATAAGATAAAAATGTAAGAAACACAGAAAATACAATCAGTGTATCATGAATAAGTGAGAGGTTAGAATAGATTGAAAAGTCAAAAACAGTAAAAACTTCCTGAATTAGAGCTCATCAGAAGGGTTCAGGGATTTACTAATATTAATATTTATTGAGCATTTATTATGTTAAAATTCTTCATTAATTTTCTTATGGTTGGGCCTGTTAGTAGTTGTTTTCTTACATACCTAAGGTGATACTGTAACAGGGTAGTCCCCAGGAAAAGGGGAGGTTCCAGGTTCCCTGACACCTGAGAGGAGGGTGGAGCTGAGCAGAGAAGAGCAGAATCTGAAGAGGAGGCTGAAGGGGAAGAAAGCAGAATGGAGAGCCAGAAGGAGGCCTGAGGGAGGCCCATGGAGCAGAGAGACACGTGATGAAACTGTGCTTGTTTCTTGGTCCTGGACTGGTTAAACAGATGTGGGTGAGAAACCCGTAGGGAGGTTCATTATGGCAGCGTTTATCTGGATTTTGCTCTTTTCCTGCCAGACTTGTCTGGCCATTTCTGAGCCATTTCTATGGGTCCCTGCCGAAAGGTGCTTTAGACTTGTGGGGGGACATTCAGGCCTTGCTTTGGGCCAATCCTTTTTGGGTAAACTTTTACCCATGAAGGGATCGGTAACTTTGGGTGTTTGATTTAGAAACTATTCTTTGTCTTTTCTGTCTTGCACACTCATTGATTTAAGTTCCTTTCCATTAAAGGTCTTAAATGTTTTGTCTTAATGCCGTGAATGGAAGAACTTATTTAGAGCAGGCAGCTTTAGGGGCTCAGGGGTGCCCCTCTCCCTGCCCTGTAACAATACAAAACAAAATAATGGAACCTATACCTAGGACTAGCCTAGTGGTTTTTTGTTTTGGGTGGTTTTTTGGTTTTTTTTTTTTAAGATTTATTTATTTATGGTTACTGAATTGGGGTGCAGGCCAGAGGTGTGATGGGTGAGAGGATTCAAAAGAGACAAAGTGGGAAACAGAACGGGCACGGGAAACAGAACGGGCACATGTACTGAAACACACTGCTGAGGGGAGCAGTGGGTGGGTCAGGAAAGGTCGGCTGCACCGTGTGGGTCAGCTCCCTGGCCGGGTATTGAACAACTGCTGCTGTGGCTTCTGAGAGCTTCATAGTGCAGAGCTTTAACCTGTTGCACCACCAGGGAGAGCTGGGTTTTTTTGTTTGTTTTTTGTTTCTAATTTTACAGTGTAGAAACAGGGTACAGATATCTGAAGGAACAGATAGGTACTGCATTTGTCTTCTATATGCCTGAACCATGCTGCCCAGAGATAGTGGTAGCCACTAAACATATGTGATTATTTTGCATTAAGTTAAAAGTAAATTTCCTAGATACACTGCTCACAGTCCCAGTGCTCAAAGAAGAGCTAAATGTTAGTGGTTACCATGTTGCCACAGACAAGGTCACTTACATATATCACAAAAGTTTTTGGTGGGCAGAGCTGTGCTTAAAAAAAAAAAGTGGAGTGGAATCAAGAAAATTATTAAAACCCAAGCCCAAGAATCCTAAATTGGTAAAACTATCCTTTACATGAGATAGATAGCAAAATGCATTTTTCCAGCTTGTAGTGACTTAAAGTATGTCATGCATATGTTTTTTCCTGGAAAAATACTGCTTTCAGCTGAGAAGTTAGCAACTGAGAAGCATGATGAGTCAGCTTTGTTTAACCCTCTGCTTCCCAGAATAAGGCAAGACAGTGCTAAATGAAAATCTCCATTTGATGACATATTAAGAGGATACTCTTATCAGCCAACTGTTAGCCCGGCTGAGAGGTGATTTCAGCCTCGGTAGTTCCACTCCACAGCTACTTCTGATAATTGTAAAATAAAGCCGCTGAAATTACTTTTGTCAGTGTCACCCAAAATACCTTCATGTCAACAAATCCAGGCTTAAGTCTTAATCTTCTCTTTACTTCATCTCTGTATGCTTTTTACAGTGAGTTTAGAAGCACTGTTTGCCTGGCTTCCAGAGATCTTCTCTCCTCACCAGGAGATCGTGCACAATGTGCTGTTGGCCCCTCTTCTTTCATGCCACATTGGGGCAGGCTGCTCAAGTGTTTTGTCCTAGTAGATCTTGATTATCTATATCACATTTAGTTCTTAGCTGACTTATATTAGGTGAGGATTCCCTAATTTTTATCTCCTCCTCATAAACCCCTGGCAAATAAATCTTTCTAGCTGCCTGTGTCATTCCTGTTCGCATGTCTGACCGAATTAGGCACTGAAGATGTGACATTGGTATTTTCTTACTCCAAATCTGCTCTTAAGTGTATTCTCCCTAGTAAATGGCACTGCCTTTTTACCATCAAGCTTGGTTCTAAAACCTCAGAACCTTCCCCCAACATCTTCATCTAAAGTGAAGCATACAGAGATTGAATAAAGTGAAGGTTCTGTTAGTACTGCCTTCTGAATGCATTCTAAACCCCTCCATCCAAGTCCATTTATCTAGGGCTACACCTGAGTTCAAACTGTCAATTCATGCTTAGGCTATTATATCTAAAAAACATCTTCTTTTTTTCAGTCTGCGCTGTATTCATACAAGTCACTTTAAAACAGTTTAAAAGCTCCTCAGTGATTAAACACACAACGGGCCCATAGTCTTTCTGCCATGGCCTAGAGGGAGTACTAGCTTCTGCCATATGTGCTCTCTCTTCTACCACCTTGTACCCGATTTATATGGGAACACTATAATTTCTACATAAGCCCTTGGTTTGGAGTACATACCTATACAAGTTTGAGTGGCGAATCCCCTGTAGTTATTTTGATTTCCTGCCTAAGTTATCTCAGAGGCTTGCTGTCTGACAACCCTATCTGAAATAATCCCACCCTCCTGCTCCCCAGTTATTTCTATTCTCTTGTCGGTCTTCATATTTTTTTTGGCGTGATATGTTTCATATTTATTAATCATTTGCTTATGATATGTGCCCCACACTAGAATATAAAAATCTTCAAAGAAAGGGAAAAAAAATCTCTTTGCCTTATTTACTTGTATATCTTCAGGACCTAGCAGCACTAGTGTGGCCCTAGCGTGCTGAGCACATGGTATTCGGTAAGAAGCTTGTTGGAGGGAATGACTCTTAAAACAATAAAATGCTCTCAATTTATAAAAATGTGACCAGTGTTCAGAATCAGGGGAGTTTAGTTTAAGGAAAGAAAACCTTTAATGTTTAATTTTCCTCTTTGGTGAGATTCATGAAAGAAATTGCACCTTTGAAAAGGAATCACTTGGAAGTAATTTCAGATATTGAAAAACATGACCACATTTTAAAAGCATAGTGGTGACAGTGAATTACAGTGTAAAAGCAATCAAAAACAAGTCAGGAAGTTATCACCTTGAGGACACTAGCAACACAACAGAGAGGAAAAATAAACAAAAAAGGAATCTTTTGGCCTAAGTTTTACTCATTCATTCATTTTTCTTTTTTGGTAACTGTGTGATGTATTTCTTTTGGTTAAGAGTTTTGGTGAAGTCATTCATGACATAACCTTTTGGATTATTCAGCCAGTGGACCTTAACTTTTTTTTCTAACTTGAAATTGTTCCTGTCATTTAGATGTTTTTTATTTAAATAATACTTAAATACCTATTAATGATAGTAAGTATGATCAGCCAGTTTAAGAACCTCCACATTATTTTGTTTTCATCTTTTGCTCTTCACACTTTATCCCAGTTATCAAATCTTGGTTTATATTCTTCATAAATGCACTTTATATTATGTACTCCCATCACATCTTTTGTCTTTATACTTTAGTTTCTTTATTTGTTAAATGTATATATTAATAAAATAAACTTTATAGGCTTGTTGAGAGAATTTAAATGCCTAACATACCATACTGGTGGAAGTACATCTTAAATGTTGACTACTTTATATTGTCACTGCACCAAACTAATCGGGTCACTACCGTGGCTCATCAGGATTTTTGGAGCACCTCCATGTTGAGCCCCAGGCTTCCCTCTGTTGGGTTGTCAGAAAAATCATGACACATTTTCTCTATTTTCTTAATAAAAGACACATTGTGACTTTTCTGACAACCACGTATTACCCTTCCACTTCCAGGCCTCTTCACTTCAACCTTAGTACTAATGTAAGTTGCACATCCAGTTGGATTACTTTGAAATTGTCCAGTGGCTCTCTTTTGCCACTGGAATAAGGTCTTAAATTTTTTCATTACATTAAAGTCTAGTCTAAATAGTCGGCCCATTTGTAGCCAGTTTGTGTGAACTGGAAGGATCCTATTGGAAAACCAAATTGAGTTAGGTGTGATTTCAAGGCAAATAGGTGTTTTCTGGCTTTATATATTATGGTTCTTATATAGCCATGATAACCTCAATTTATAAAGATTTTAGGCAGGTATCTGTTTTGATAAGGTTTGCATAGATGCAGGAACTTTGTGCAGTGCTATTTGAGTAATTTTTTTTTTTTTAGAGACTACTGGTATTCAGATAAGGCAAGTAAATGAAATAGTTTGCTTTGAGGAATTAATTATGAGTCAGTTAAAAGTTGGTGAACATCTAATGAAGATGGCAACTTTAGGTTTAGAATGGCCAGTTTAGGACTCTTCTTTCTAACATAAATAGCTTTAATACACCAAGGCATATTTGATAAGATCACAAATATAAACAAAATGTATTAGCAACTGTTTATCTTTCTCTTCTTTGTTGCAGGAGGGTATGGTTCCATTCCATTTTATCCAAACATGATATCAGATTACCCAGGAACAAGTTAAAAAGAAGGGAGACTGTCCAGAACACATCTCTGGAAATTACTCTATGGACCCTGACTCTCATGGCAGCATTACAATGTAGGTTCTATAAGAGCATCAATAGCCAGTGGTCTTGGTTTAGGTAATCACAAACATGTTCCTATTTACTGAGTCAGAGGTTGAGAACGTTTTTTATAAGGGTTGTTAGCACTTTGTTGTTGAAAATCAGGATATATGGAGGCGATATTTTGGCCAAAGAAACAGGAATACAGAATCCTGTTCTTGACCATTTGTGCTTCAGGCTGAAAACTCTCAAGTGTATATGCAAAGTGTAACAGCAGAATGAGGCTGCTGTTGTACTCTGTTACTACTTGGGGCTTTAACTCCAGACTCTAGGGGGCTAAGATGACTGATTTGGAGCCCTTCTTCACTAGACTAGATTGACCTGAATGGCCTGGCAACAAGGTCAGATGTTTGTTTCTGCTTCGTGCATCAAAGCTCAAGTCACCAGCCAACACCTCCTGCTTAGCAATGTGCCTACCATTTGTCTCACAGGTTTATTTCTTTGCATTTACTCTTTAAAGCAGCTCTGTGAGAAGTGGGTATTTAAAGATGAGAAAACTGAGATTTTAAGAGTTTGAGTTACTACTTCCTAGGGTCATACAGAAAAGAGGAGTGGGAATTTGATTGTCTGACCTAGACATGTTCTGCATATGTTGCCTACAGGTGTCAGGTATGTCCTCAGGAACGTGTTAGAGATTTGCTAAGGTAATCTCCAGTCTGGGCTGTGGGAGGTGAGGGGTGTGTGCCTGAGAAAGGACTTAGTTCCTGGGCAGATCTGTGCACCCTAGTGTGCCTTACAAATAATGTATTTTGGGTGTGCCGTAATATGAAAAAGGTAGAGATGCACGGCCTACTGTACTGAAAGTAACAACTCAGCAGGAGGGAGCATTTGCCCCAGTACCTACAGCTTCCCTCCCTTCACCCTTTCAGGCTACACTTAATTCGCTAAGTGGGAAAGAATGTTTGAAGTCAGAGTCCCAAGAAAAGAGAGAAGAAGAAATGAGCAAGTGAGTAGGTCAAGTCTTATTTCTTCTAAGGAGCAGGAACTTTCCAAAAGGATGACCTGCACTTTGCTCTTAAGGGTGCAATCATGAAATTCTCTTAAATACTGAACCTACCAGCATTTAAGGGAGGTGTGTCCTGACCTTTGAGGGAAAAAAAATAACAAGAACTTTGAGCTCCCTCTAGAGGTCATAAAAGATCATCATCATGGTCTTTAGGGAAATAACTGTACCTAAAGCTATTACATAACCTTTAGCAAGAAATTGGCATTTTGTAGATGTATTAATATCTTTTATGGGGGAGTAATTAGTTACTTTTGAGAAGAGATTTAAGCCAATCATACTCTACTTAGGTAAGTGGGGCCAGTTCTAAAGTTCTGTGTTTGTCACATAGGGAATATTGAAAATAGAGTGAATGTCCAAAGTAAGTAGCTTAATGGAAGCTCTGAGTGTAACAAACCGAATAAAATGAGAGTTTCTGTGCTTCTACACACCAGAATGTTTTGACAAAACCCTTGAATTTAATAGAGACAAAGGAGGTGGCCTATATACTTGCTTCCTTCTCACTCTCGCCTCACCAGCACCATTGGAGTACCAGAATGTTATGATGAAATCCAGGCCGTAGACCTGTGTTAAAATTTCCAAGAGAGCTAAACCACAGATTTGGCTTGGTTTTAACTTCTAGAACTCCAGCTGACCAAATGAGAAATATTTTCTAGGACAGAAATCTTAGTCATGGTTGGAAATGCTTAAGGATGAGAGTTCTTATGGTGCTACTCTTTACATCAGTTACTTCTTTTGTTCTTAATGTAGTTACACATCTCTTCAGAACTCAGAGAGTTCCTTAAGTAGCTTTTTTTAAAAAAGACTTATTTATTATATGCATATAGAATTGGGGTACAGGTCAGAGGTGCGGGGGCGGGGGGAACAAGAGGATTCACTAGAAACAGGGTGGGGAGCAGAACAGGCAGATTGTTGAAGTACACTGCTGAGGGGAGCAGCTGGCAGGTCAGGAGAGGTCTGCTGTGCCATGTGGGTCACCTCCAGGGCCAGGGATCGAACTCACACCAAAGCTGCTGGAGCCAGCTTGCAGTGCTACATCTTAACTGGTTATGCCATCAGGGAGGGCCCAGAATTCATTTAAGCTTTTGTGTGTAACTACAACAGAAGTGTTAGAAGTAATTAACTTTGTGGTAATAGTAAGAATATGTGAGAGTTAAATATTTTTTTTAAAGTTTCAGCAATGGGGCCCTCCCTGGTGGCGCAGCAGGTTAAAGCACAGCATTGAGAATCTAAAGCCGCTTCCGCATGAGTTCTATTCCCGCCTGCCCCAGAGGTGACCATATGGTGCAGACCTCTCCTGACCCGCCTGCTGCTCCCCTCAGCAGTGTACTTCGTCGATCTGCCTGTTCTGGTCCCCAATCTGTCTCTGGTGAAGCCTCTCACCGCCCCTGAGCCTCTGGCCTGTGTGTACCCCAGTTCTGTATCTACAAATAAATCTTTAAAAAAAAAAAAAAAGTTCCAGCAATGCTCAAAAAAAAGAAAAGGCAAGGAAAGCAGCTCTCCTCAGTGCCCACCTGTGACTGTACAGGTGTCTTTTTTTTTTTCCTTTTTCTAGTAAACCTGCCTTTTGAAATGTCTTAAAAAGAAAGAAAAAATAAATGACAAGCAAACATGTCAGTAGGACCCAGTAGCCAGCCTGAAATACCTCTCTCTGTGGCCTAATCTGGAACAGTTTCAACTAAACAATAAGTTACATAGCATTTTAGCCCAAAATACGGACTCTGTTTATACTGATGAATGACTGAGTACATAAATGTGATAGAAGAGATGAATTTCCTATATAAAAGAGTCCCAAATAATCTATGTAAATATATCCCTTTCAGAGGTAAATACTTTAAATCCTACTATCCCTTGACTATGGGCTATAGTGACTTTCATCTACATTATGCTATAGAAAAGTATTGGTGTTTGACCGTTAATGGTAGAGAAACCTGATAAATAGTGCTTGGGCCTGATGATAATGTAGATAATGATAAATCATGTTGATGGGATGTTCTCTTTATGTAAGAATGGCTCAGTCCTCTAGATTTCCTGCCAATAACCCATGGTTGCAGGGTGATGTGAAAAATCCTGACAGTCTCAATTGAATGGGCATACTACAAAGGTACCTCATTAGTGCTCTTCAGACTGTCAAGGTATTCAAAAACAAGAAGGTATCACAGATGAGAGGAAGCCAAAGAAATGTGATGCTTAAATTCATTGTGGTGTACTGGATAGATGCTGGGGATGAAAAAAGAGTCTAGTTAATAAAAGGTAGATGGAGTTAACCCAGCTTTGCAGATGTGTTGTCCTATCCATTGTTTCAGTGTTGGCTCCTGAGTTGGGACAGATGTACAGTAGTAATGGAGGATGCGGGCAATAGGAGAAACGAGGTGAGGTATATGGAAACTCGCCTACCTTTGCAAGTCTTCTATAAATCTGAGAGAGTGCGATTATCTACCTATAGTCTCGTAAAGCTTTCATTCAGTGATGTTTGACAAATGGGAAATTTTTATATGTATTATCTTATATAGTTGAATGGTTTCTGATTTTTTTTTTTTTTGATAGAAGTGAGGACGATCCCATCTCCTGGAAGTGTAATGCATAGTGACATGGTTTACTGTGGCTTACTGTGCTGTAGCAGTGGTGGGAGTTGAGCAGAGCAGAAAGTATCCAGCGTCATCCTCTCAGTTCTGTGCTGATATCCACTATTTATTGGATGTAAATTATGGAAAGTAACTTTCATTAAATCATTATTGTTGATGTTTTGTCTACTAAGTCAAGAAGTAAATTGGAGCCTGTTTTTGTGAGTGAGATCTCTAACACAGTTGCATGCTTGTAAATAGACTTGGCTGCTTTAGATGTGTTTAGATGTGTTTGGCCTTTCAGGACTTTAATTTTCCATTTTAGCAGTTACCTACTGAAAGAACTCTTTCCTTCTCCACCCATTATTCTGTTTTCTTCCTCCCCTAGATGTGTTGAGTTTAGGTGTCTGAATGCCTGTTTTATATACTTAATAAAAGATAAATATTCTGAAGAGATCATCTGTGTTTCTTTGCAGATAAGAAATTTGAAGTGATGTAATTGACTTACTGATGGTCAAATTGGCACTTAGTAGCAAAACTTAGATTACATCCCTCTTGCCTGATGATGTTTAATGAAGAGTCAAAATTTATAGGGATAAATAACAGCAACATAGAAGAGGAGGAAGATACTGTAATACTTTAAGCTTCTTATGTACATTAGTGGTATCTTGATACATTAAAAAATTGAGGGTGGTGTTATTTCAGGAGGCTTACTTGTGGAATGGACCAAAGTTCAAGGGTGCTTTTTAGCTTCTGAAATAAATTATGATGAAATAGTTCTCTAAAATAGTAATGTATGTATACTTTTAATACTACTATATGCCTACTGCCTACTGTGTAGGCATATATCAGTCCTTTGAACAATATTTATTAATTTTTCCTCTAGTGTAAAAGATAAAAAATATAAATTTTTCTTTCATTTGGTTAAGTATCTAGAAATGTGATTTGTCGCATTGCATGGTATTTGTTTAAACTTTGTAAGAAACTGTTGGACTTTTGTTTTTCTTCCCCCGAAAAAAGGTTTCCCACCAGCCAGCTAAAAGTGGGATTAATACCAGTATGAGGCATGGTTAATTACAAAAGAAAATTTATGCACTTGAGTCATGTGCAGTGGCATCTCATTATTTACTCTACCTTGTCAAAGTTATGCTAATGGCTCCCACTTACCCTATGTAAGCTCTGGTAACTGTATATCCATAATACTGTTTTATTTGTTATATAACTAGAATCAGACATGCTTTGCAACCTTGTTACATTTGGTGAAATAGTAGACAATATCCTTTCTCAGCACAGTGAAGCTGTTACTTTTGTATTGAACATGTGCAAATAAAGTTGGTAACTTTGGAAGGATATTTACAAAAATAACCCTTAGTAGTTTTCTCTTAGAAATGGGGTTAAGAGTGAAGATCATTTTTTTAAGAATACAGAGTACCTTATTTGTAAAACCTTAAAAATAAAGTTAATCATAGTCCTACTACTAAAACAGTCTTGCACACACACGCACACACAAAACACTGCTGTCTTTAACACACTTATGTGGTTAGGTTCCTGTAAACCTTTTTAAAGTACTTTTATTGCAGTACTGATTTTTATCTTTGCTCTTAGAGCTTACAGTTACCAAGTGATTGATTAAAACCAGTGGTTATTAATTTTTACCAAATATTGTTGTAGTTAGAGAATATGGTCTTTAAATTAGAATTAGAATTCTTTAAGGCATTCTGTGGTGGCTCAGTGTATGAGTTTATTAAAAAATGCATAGCTCTTTCAAAGCTATTCAGAAATATTTTAAATATTGGCATGACATGGGTGTGTATGTGAATTATATATTTGTAGTGTCTGTAATCATGTACCTTCCCTGTTCATGCCCCCCCAACAATGTATCACAGTAAGAGGATATGTCAATCTTCTCTAATTTTCTTTCCCATTTCTTTTATTTTTATATACCTATTAAATAAACTTTGTCCTATTGGATTCTTTTTAAAAGTCAGTTTTGCCAGTGACGTATTTATAAAGTGTTGTTTTCCTCAGGTTTATTATAGATTATGGCATATTCTTTGTGTGTATCACGGGAACACTGCTTTGAAATACTGGAATTTTACAAAGAATTGTTGATTCTACAAAATCACATGTGAGGCAGCTGATGGGTTTTTGGAATTGTCCTTGTTTATACCTGCGTTAGTTTGTATTTATAACCCATTCCTTTGTGTTGACTATTCTACATCCAGAGTGTCATGAATTTACATACCAGTCATTTATTTGTATTATTTCCTACGTTTGCCCCTTGGATTGCAGTGCTACATAGATTAGAACACTTGATATAAGACTACAAGTCAAGTCTTTGTTCTTTTTTCTCTCTCTACTGCCTTTTGTTTTGCTTTGTTGCTGAGTTTTTTATCTTTTCAAGTGCAGTGGCTAATCTTTTCATCCCATTTAGTGTATACTTTATTTCAGATAATGTACTTTCCGGAAATCTTTAGACTCTTATTTGTCTTTTTTCATCACATTCAAGATTTATTCTACTTTCTGAAGCCTATGTTTTAAGGACTTTGCCTCCTAGAACCTCAGCTCATTAATTTTTTGCAATTTCTAGTTCTTTCTGTGTTTTGTCTGTTTATCTTTTTTCAGATCATACTTTTCATGTTTTACATTGCTGGTGAATTTTAGCTTTCATAGACATTGTGAATTTACATTGTTGAGTGTTAGATTTTGTTCTATCATGTAGTTATGTTACCTGGGATCATTTTGATCCTTTCAAAATTTGCTTT
>NW_004567119.1:19000740-19021717 GCF_000260355.1 Condylura cristata | reverse complement strand
CAGCAGGTGAGACAGCATGTGGTCACTTCCTGGGCAGGGGAGCGGACCTGCACTGAAGCGTTTGCAGCTAGCTTGCAGTGCTGCGTTCTAGCCTGTTGTGCCACCAGGGAGGGCCTCAAAGTTTACTTTTTTTTAAGCTTTATTAGTCTTTAATGCTGATGTGGACCCAATAATTCACACACTTCTGAGGACTTCACCTGATGCCTCATTAATTATGAAATTTCTCTCTTCCTGCTGATGGGATCCCTATTTTGAACCCGTATAAGCTTTCTAGTGGTTCTTTTTTAGGTCTTATGGTCAGATCACTATTCAAACAAATTCTAAGTGGTCCCTTGCTAGATTTTTCAAGCTTTCTTTCTGTACTCTGCTCATAAATTCTGGGTGCTTTGGTTTTTCCTAAATTATCAGTGAGATTGCAGTTCTGTTAATGTTCTATTATATAAATACACTAGAGCAGAGATTAACAAATACTCTCTATAGGGGGCCTGTGTAGTCAGCTGCCCTACTGTATTTTCCATCTGTCTCAATTATTCAACTCTGTTATTGAGTGAAAGCAGCTAAATACAAATATAAACAAATGGGCCAGGTTCAATAAAACATTATTGATATTATAAAAACAGGTTAGTAGGCCATGGTTTTCCAACCTGTATACTACTATTTACCTTTATAGTTCCAAATTATTGAATATTTGAAATATACTCATCTTTTTCTATTTCAGAGGTAATATAACTGTATTTATATTGCTTTTTTCTTTCAAATTGTATATGTTAATCAGACTGATCAAATGAAATTATAAGCCATTGAGTACCCCAGAAAACCCCTCATGGTGCAAGAGCTGAAATATTTAGAGAATGCCAGAACTATAGAGAATGTCAGAATTAATAAATTGCTTGCTTTATATTATAATTATTATTTACTGTGAATTTCTTCCTTGATGAAAGTGGTGTAGACATCTTCTGACTGTTTGATTGTATCCTATTCTATTTGTTATAGCACATAAGAAATGGAGCAAGTTATGTGACTGGAGTATTCCTAGTACAGACAGATCAGTTAAACTTAATGTTCTTATTCTAACTACCACCATCAACTACATTTCAATCCGCAAAAGAAAGCATTGTGGCCCTCCCAGATGGCACAGCAGGTTAAAGCACAGCACTAAGAAGCTAAAGCCACTTCAGCATGAGTTTGATCCCTGCCCACCCCAGAGGTGGCCACATGGTGTGGCAGACCTCTCCTGACCCGCCCGCTGCTCCCCTCAGCAGTGTACTTTGTCGATCTGCCTGTTCTGCTCCCAACTCTGTCTGGTGAAGCTTCTCGCCGCCCCTGAACCTCTGGCCTGTACCCCAGTTCTGTATGAACCAATAAATAAATCTTTTTTAAAAATTAAAAAAAAAAAATAAAGAGGAAGGAAGGTTTGTTGGTTTGCAAGGTCATGACCTAGTTGATAGGTTATACTCATTCAAGACTTGCCTGAGTTCAGTGTCAGGACTCTGATGGTGTGGTTAATGTTTTTGCCTTTAAAAAGCACCTTATAATTAAATTAATTGCAAAAGTAAAGTGTTCTTGAGTATTTTTAGCTCTCATTAATAGTTTGTGTTAAAGCCAGTGTACAGGAATGGGAATGAAATATTTCAGCTTGCCCCTCCTTGAGGCAGATCATGTATATGTTTTTGTGTGCATGTGTGTTTATATAATTAATTGTTTTATTTTACCCATTGTCCTGTGTAAAAGTCCAAAATTCACGGGCTTTGCAAACAGATCTAGACTGTTCTGTATGCTGCCACTAAGAATACATGGCTACAATGGTTCTTCAGTACATGATAATTACCACACTAGTACAGATGGCCTAATATCCAGAAATCATGTAGTATAAAAATCAGCAAGTATACCTTGTTTACTTCCACTTCTTTAAATAAAATTCTTATTCACTATTTACCTAGCATTGGTTTGTATGGTTACTTATAAAGTGGTCTTGCATCATTGGCTTTTGGCAAAATAGTAACAAGCACCAGTGTCTTCAGGTCTGCAGATTGAGACAATTATATGCCTCTTATGCAGTATTTCTCCCTTAACAATTTAAAGCAAGTTGCCTTTTACAGTGTACATCTTTGTTTTAGTCATTTACTGACCTTCTGTGTCACCATGATTAGGCCTGTCATTTACAAGATTTTTCAGCTTTTCTCAAATATGCCTCTTAATGTTTTGAACCCTCACTATAATGCTAGTTCAATACCAAACCAAATCATACTACTTTATTCTGGAATCCTAATCATAAAAACCTTTCCTGGGATAGGTTTAGAAATAACACTGTAAGGAGAAATGTCTTATTGTTGCATCTTAAAATAAATTATTACATGCCCTCTTCCTGCATTCCACTCCCCTCTCCCATCACCACTAAATGCTCTTTTTCCTTTCTCCTACCCTGCACATAAAAAGTTCAGTGATTTTATTTAGTGATTTTATTTAGTACTATCTTCAGTTTGAGCCATTGGGCCACCAGCTTTATTATTTTATTCTTAAGTATGTCTTCAAAGAAAAATTTATGTAAGGAGTCCCTATCACCAAACCAGCCATCCCAGATTTTCCAGTGTGGTTTATTTGCCGTGTTACATAGAAATTACACACTATTGGTGTTGTAAAAATCATTGTGTGGGGTGAACTTACAAGAGAAGGAATTGATGTCTCCAAAGTGATGCGTGTTGGAGGGGTTTAAAGTTAATTTTTATTGTGAATGATTTTTGTCTTATTTCCTTATTTTAGAACCTAACCTACAAATAAATTGTGACTCCATATATTACATCTTTGTTGCCATCTCCTACTTAATTCTCTAAAACTTTCAGTCCAGGGCCTACTATGTGTTTTTCTAATACTTTAGTCTTCACCACAGAAGTCAGTTCAGAACAAAGCACCTAATAGAATGAATGATTTCTAAATACTAAGTAATGTTTGTAGATACAGAGTAGTTCAAGATTATCAATCCTCTATCATTGTGTTACATGTGTACTCATTAAAACTCTCAAGTTACTTTTTCCTTGGTGAGCTGTCTGGGCCAAGTTATTTATTAATTCTTTATGAGGAAGGACTTGTCAGTCTTGAATTGTATGCAGTGTAATGATATTATTATTAACCCCCAAGTATGTAACTTAGATTTTTTTCCTTAGGAAAGTGACTTTGATGTCAAAAAACAAGGGGGAAAGTGATAATTTTATTTGAACTTGGACTGTGAGGTCAGTATTAACTTTAGGTTTAAAGTGAATGATTCTAACAGCCCCTGTGTCTGAGAGCTACAGAAATAGCTTTTCCTATCAAAAGGTAAAACACAAAGCATTTCTGGCATAAGTGTGCTCTTTGCACAAGCTTCAGTTTGAGAGATCATTATTTCTGACTGTTAGAATTCCACCTGAAATTATTTTTACATTTAAAGTTTCCCTCCATTTTATTCTGTCAGCCTTAATTTTATAGACCATCTTTGGGTTTGCATAAATAAAGCTCATTAAAGGCTTATAAGAAAAAATATTAGTAAGAATAAAATCAGTGCTGCTATCATAGAATGTTTCATAAATTGTTGATTTCATTACATTTACATGCTTAGTAAAGTATTGGTGTTTTCCTGTTTAGTAAATAATTCATTTTATTCTAGAGAGGAATTATTAATTTATTTTGGTGAACCATTTATTTTTCACCACAGGCATATAGATATATAGACTTGGACTATGTTGGGGAAAATGTGCTAAGTTCTGAAACTCTTGTGAAAGAAACTAATGTGTTTTTTTGTTTGTTTCAATTATACAGCAGATATAATTTCTACAGTAGAATTTAATCATTCTGGAGAATTACTAGCAACTGGCGATAAAGGTGGTAGAGTTGTCATCTTTCAACAGGAGCAGGAGGTAAGTGTTAAATGCCTAGACTTCAGCTTGCTCCTGAGACTGGAGCTTGTGTTGCATTGGAGAATCTGGATGCTCTCTTTTTTTAGAAGTGTGTCCAATGTTTAGATAGCTCCGTTTTTTCTAGTTTTGTGTGTATGTGCATTGTGTATGTGCGTGTTGTTTTCTTTAAAAACATACAGCTTTGATTAGACAAAGATTTGGCTAGAGAAAGGGATGGGAAGTGTAGAATAACTTACTACAAGATTTTGACTGATTTTGAAGACTGGGTCTTTTCTGTCTTACCCTCCCTCTGACCCCAGCCCTTTTAAAAGCCCATACAATAAAATTGCTTTTACCTCTTCTCAATGCTTACTTTGCCTTGTGTAATTTGGGGGTAAGAAGCTTGTTTAAAGAAAAAGCATCTGAGTTACTAATAATACTGTTGAAATTTAAATACAAGGATTATTAAATATTAATTGCATGTATGTGTCTACTGTAATGGATGAGCTCTGTACTCATTTTAAAGTGGAGTTGATTTGAAAATTGTTTTCTCTTTGAAAAGGGGAATTTCTCATTGTAGAGTCTGATTAAAACGATTTTCCTTTTGTTTTGGGTATATCTTAGGCACACTTCTAAATCCAGTTGGCAAATTTCTCATTAAATGCTAAACTTGTACCACATTAGATTTTCCTTTACTCTCTCCCTCTACTTAGAATTCAAAGTTAAATCATTTTAAAAATAATTTGTTTTGAACTATTTTGCCCCTGTCTATCTATAATATATTTGAAAAGATTTAAAAGTAATGTGGACAGGTTGCAGGACTTTACAAATAGTTGTCTAAATCATAACAGTTAGGTTTTAAAGGATTGTGAAATTCCTTAAATAAGCAAAGAATCTAGTAATAATACTACTACTTTGCACTTCTATAGCGCCTTTGACCTGAGGATCTCAAAGTGCTTTACAAACACTAATGAATTAATCCTCACAGCACCCCAGTGAGGTAGGTAATTTAATTTTAAAAGAAATGATTAAGTGTCTGATTAGAAGGTGCACAAACACTAAGTATGTCTCCTTTTATTTTTTGGTTAGAAGAAAATATGAAAATTAAGGCTCAAGTTTTCCTTGACCAAAAAAATGTTCTTGCGGGGGAGGGGCAAAAATCAGTTTTTCTGTTCCTGTTATCAAGCAGTCAAAAACCTGACCATAAAAATCTTGAAATATTTGGAGTTGAAATAGAATCTTAGAATTTCCTGTTATTTACAAATGAGAGTCAGACATGAAGATAACTTGATTACTCAGTGGCAGAACTGACAGAACCCAGAACTTTTGAAATAATCATCTTTTCAATGTTCACTCAGGCTTTTCATGTTAAGAAACCAAAATGCTGATTTTGTTATTCAGAATTTTGAGCTAATTTTCTCATAGGAATGTTCTGCCTTTGAATGTACTCTTTGCTGAAAGTTAATAACACTGTACACCTTGCTTTTGTTTTAGAGAAAGATAATTGAAGAAGAACGGTTAAAATTAGTTTTGCTTACTAAGCAAGTCCATCTTAATAACAAATGCATGGTTGTTGTCAATCCAAAGCTAACTTAGAAATATTTTCCTTAAGAATGAGGTTTTTTTTTTTTTTTCACTTCTGTAGGTGTTGGTTTTTAAGTCAGAATCAAATCTGAGAAAATTACTTATTTAACGGGCATGTTCGCTAAGCTAGGCTTGATAAACGTAGCCAAAGAAATAGTGTTTTTCTAAAGGTTGTCTAAATTGGAATTGAAGGTCTAACTTGGGAAGTTACTGAAATAAGACCAAAAAGTTAAAGAATAATCATTTCCTGTGATTCTCTTCTGAAATTCTTAAGGACTAATATTGAAATCCACTATCTTACAAGAAATTAGCAAAATGATAGTTTGCGTAGGGCCATTACTGATAGGAAGAAAGGAAATCTTTTGTATAGCTTTTTTTAAAAAAAAGATTTATTTATTCATACAGAACTGGGGTACAGGCCAGAGGCTCATGGAAGGTGAGAGGCTTCACCAGAGACAGAGTGGGGAGCAGAACAGGCAGATCAACGAAGTACACTGCTGAGGGGAACAGCAGGCGGGTCAGGAGAGGTCTGTGGCACCATGTGGTCACCTCCAGAGCAGGGGGGGATCGAACTTATGTGTAGGAGGCGTTAGCTTCTTAGTGCTGTGCTTTAACCTGCTGCACCACCATTGAGGGCCTCATATAGCATTCTTTAACTATATTTAAAAATTCAAGACAGGTGCATTATATAGAATCTCAGGCTAATAGCATGTAAATATTTATAAATATCAGTACTATAGTTCTGTGTGGTAGATTAAATATCAGTGATAGTAATAGTTGACATTTCTCCCCTGAACCTTGATCTTGTTAATAATTTGATGTGTTTCACCCTAATTTATTTTCCTTATTTTTAAACTCCTTAAAATGGAGCTTCTAACATTGGCTCTCTTTACTCTTCAGAAAATCATTGTCTACACTGTCGATTATAAATGTGTATATCTTACATCTAGAAAGACAGCTTTATTTCAGTACCTGACATTCTGAATTAGATGTTGTACATTCACATCTTTGTCACAGTATATAATAGTGTTAGAATTTGGAAAGCAGAAGAGAATTTTTTGAAAGGATATTTTCCTAAATTTTATATAAATCTCAGGCAGTTCACATATTAAAGTTTATAGTGATTAGCTTTTTTTGGACCCTTAGGTAAAGGTCATATAGTAGCAGTTTTAACCTACTTTTCCTTTCTCACTTTAATCTTCTAAAGCAGCATGTGCTGCCTGTCCATCTGTGCTGTAATCAAAATAAGAGTATACTGAGTAGCTATGTAGAATCTTCATTCAGATCCAATATTTCTGCGTGGTGATCCTATAAATTTTGGGGAGGAGGGGGCTATTTTTTAATAGTATTTTTACAGCTAACATATCTGAATAGTTTTCTGTTTAGACAATCTCTGGTAGAAGCAGGGCATTAGGGAAATTGAGATAAAGGTCAAAATGGATTGCCCAAGGCACACCCATCATCTATTCAGGAAGAGTCTAAAATTTGGTATTTTACACAGTGTTCTTCCTAGCATGACCTGAAATAGGTGACCTATTTTACTAATTTTCTTAGCTTTCATAGAATAGTTTTTTGACAGATAGGTGGTGGGATATATTTTTTTTCATTAGTGAAAATAGCAACGCAAGTTTTCTTGCAAGATTCTAAGTGGCTGTTAGAATAGATGATAGTGGTTTTTGTTTTCCAGGACTACTGGTAACTTTCTAGGATTCTTTGCTTTTTCGTTTGTCTTTGTTCTTAATGTGAAATTCTTAAAAATCTTTGACAATACAGAAGATTTAAAACGCATGAAAAATATAAATGATGATCATATTATTGATATGATTATGTGTTGTCTTTCTAAGTGGTAGGAAGGCTACAATGGGACTGAAAATCAATAACTGGTTTAAAGAATTCCATTTCATTTATACATTTATATGAAATTGAATTAATTTAGTTTGATGTTTAAGTGAAGGAATAGAACCTTTGGTTTTTAGGATGATGCGGCAGTGTTATGATGATGTGTACATAACATGGTACTAGTAGGCTGTGTACCATTCAGGAGAGCAAATTTAGAAATGTCCATGAGGATAGTTAATAGCGTTTGAGACATATCTAGCCAGAAGAAGAAACTGAAGAATCTTGATGGACATTCATGTGGGAAAAGCTTTTTTTTTTTCTGTATTGGAAATAAGTAGATAAGAGCTACATGCTGATTGTGAAGACCATTGTAGTAACAGTACACGGGAAGTTTGAAGAAACACTAAATCAGAGTACTATAAAATAAGGTTCCTTTTCTAAGCTTCCTTGTCTTCCCTTCATACCTTAAGCTTACTCTTCAGAAGATAAAATATTAAACTCATTTGGAGCATGCTTTTAAAATGTAAGTTCCTAGACTATGCCCCAAGATTACTAAATCAGTTTCTGGAGACAAAAGAGTCTTATCACATCATCCTTCAGGGCCCTTCCCAGTGGCAGTGAGTTAAAGCACAGCACTAGGAAGCTAGCTGTAGCTGCTCCAGCAGTTTGATCCCTGGCCAGGGAGGTGATTCACATGGTGCCACAGCCCTCTCCTTGTCTCACCCACTGCCCCCTGCACCTCTGTCCTGTACCCAAGTTCTGTTGTATACATGAGTAAATAAATATTTTTTTAAATTAAAATACCAGGATAATGATATAAACTCTAATATACACCTTCAAATTTATATACTTGAAGCTTATATACTTTAAAATACTTTTTTTTTTTTTTTAGTTTATTCATACAGAACTGGGGTACAGGCCAGAGGTGTGGGAAGTGAGAGGATTCACCACAGACAGAGTGGGGAGCAGAACAGGCAAATAGATGGATGAAGTATACTGCTGAGGGCAGCAGTGGGTGAGACAGGAGAGGTCTGCTGCACCTTATGGGTCACCTCCCTGGCTGGGGATTGAACTCATGTTGCAGTAGTTGTGGTAGCTTCATAGTGCTGTGTTTTCATCCATTGCACCACCAGAAAGGGCCCTGTCACACTCTCCCCAGGTTTTAGTGTAAGTCCCACTGCTAAAGAGTCCAGCTCTATGCAGTCTACTTTGTCATGCATCTTGTTCAGTGGTCTGTATTTGTTTCTGTTGCTATCACGTCAGCTGTTACTGTTCTTGTCTATTTGTGTGTTTCAGTGGAAAGTGGGTGTGAATACATGAGCCCAGCCTGCCATCTTTAACATTTTTTAGATATAATTTTTAGAAACAGTGCTTTTGAAATCCATTGGGGCTGCCAAACACTTCTGTGATGTTTCTGAATCACATATAGCTCATGATTAGATCCATGTAGTTATTCTTGAGTTTAGAATGTTTTTCAGTTTTGGAAAATATAATGCTATGCTTCTCTTTACATGTCATCAAATATAGTAAGAACCCATAGAGACCTAGTTTTTGCATATTGAATAATGTATGCTCACCCTTTACCTGAATTACACAGACCTTAAATCAATTTTTATTTTGACTAAAGTTTCGCATATACAAATTTCATGAAGGTAGAGATTGGGTTATTAAGTCTGTCTATCCCTCTAGGGCTTAACATACATACTATTGTATGTAGCCTCTTAAGTTTAAAATGTAGCTTTCATATTAAAAATTGAATTGCTGTTTTTGTGATTTTCTTGGAGAGAATAATGACAAACCTTTGGATTAAGTAATTTTAGGGTGACAATTGATGGAATTCTAAAGAGATGCTTACTGTGTGTATATTTATTGGATTAAGTCATCTAATTACCTATAAGGGTATGTTACTGAGACTAAGGGTCTAAGTTTCATTTTAATTCTTTATATGTATCCCCAGTGTGGACTCCTTTTGCAGTATGCTCTTCGTTCATAATGTTGGTAAATCCATCCAGTAGTAATTCATTCTGCTACCAGAGGTTCCAAGTGTAGTTATAATTTTTATGATTCTATAAAGAATCAATCCAGATAATCAAGGAGGATGGGACATGCTTTCAAGATGATGATTCAGTATGGTTTTCTTTTGATAGGAAAAGAATGTTCGTTAATGGGCTATGCTTACTACCATGTGCTCTTAAACATTTCACTTGACAGTTTCCTTTTACTCAAGATAGTTGATTATCAGTAATACCTTTCATTTAAACTATTTTTCCATAGGTTATTTTTTGAACTAGATCTTTTAAATTTTTTGATGGGAAGATTATTAATCATATGCTAAGGTTAAAAGATGAAATTTTGAACATGATTATGAAAGTTCACAATTAGTAACTTTAGCTAGTGACTTAAGTTGTATTAAAATGAAAATGAATCATGCTAGGGTCATAAGAAGCCCTAATTGAAGGGTAAGCAAGTTATTGGTGTATTTGTGGGATAAAGTTTGCTGGTATTGCTGAATGTGGACAATAATCAGTAATAGGTCTCTGTATAACAGTAATCTTGGGATAGTCTTTACATTTTGGGCCACTCTTCTCTTAAAAGAGTTGCTAGCAGTAAGGACCTAAAGTAGGCAATGGGGTGAAGGAAAACATTATATCATAGTAAGTAACTGCCTGAGCATTGACTCTGAAGTATGCAGAGAAAGGTGTGCCTCAGCCATATGTTTCTGACAAGCTTTTCTCATTTAATCTTTGCTTTTCAGATAAGCTTCCATATTATGGATGCCCAGATTTTTTTCAGAATTAACTATTTACTGTGTAATGAGAAGTTAATAATTAAATTGATCCTTGTTTTAATCTTACTTTCCTTCTGAGTTTGATTTACTAGGGTTTTTTTTTTTTTTAAGTTTTCCTTTTAATTAAGCTTTATTTCTTTCTCTTAATGTTTTTCTTTAAAGCAATAGACAATTCTTAAAGGTTTTTTAATTTTATGATGATGCAGATGTGATACATATGTAGTGGAAGTTTTATTTTGAATGTTGATTTTTTTCCCCTGGGCTACTGATGAGCAGTACAACACTTTTGAGTAATGCTGGGCAGTGGCAGCCAGCCGCAGCTTGACAGTCAGCCACGCAGCCACAGCCGACATGCAGCCGACTGCTTTTCACTTACAGTACAGCATTCAGTAAATTACATGTACTGTTCAGCACTTACAAGCTAGGCTTTGTGTTAGGGCTTGTTACCCAACTGCAGGCATGTTTAAGGTAATCTAGGTTAAGTAGGTCAGGAATTTCAGATGCATTTTGACTTAAAACATTTTAGGTGCGATGGGAGTTTAACAACCCTGTTTTAAGTTGAGGAAGATCTCAATAATTGTGTACAAGATGTAGATGATCAATTAGCCAAAATTTGTAAGGTCTGTTGAAAATTAATTACATATTTGATTATTTTGAAATATTTTTCAACAATGGTCCAAATTTTTTTTGTTTCCATTTTAGAACAAAATCCAGTCTCATAGCAGAGGAGAATATAATGTTTACAGCACCTTTCAGAGCCATGAACCAGAGTTTGACTACTTGAAAAGTTTAGAAATAGAAGAAAAGATCAACAAAATTAGGTGGTTACCCCAGAAAAATGCTGCTCAGTTTTTATTGTCTACCAATGGTAAGTGTTATATGTTTTTCTTTTCATTATGTCCACTCTGTAGATAACTCCTGGTCAGTAGATTCCTTTTCCAAAGAGGAATGTTAGTTAAAAGATCTCTGCAAATAAGCATTTGGAAATATTTCCTCCTCAGAGAGAAGATAAATTCCCTGTCTTTTTTTAATTCTCTTTCAGTATCAACGAGATTCTCAGGTTTCATTTATCTTTTAATGCACAAAATAGTTTGTAGCGACAGCAGTGGATTACGGTTAGATTCTGTTTCTGCCATGTTGGGGGCTTAGTAGTCTTGGGCAGGTTACTGAGTTGAAATTTCCTCATCCACAAACTAACTGGTGACTAAAATTATAGTGTTGTTAAAAGTGGAAAATGCTGTAACTCTTAGGGTACAGGTTAAGTGCTCAATGAATATTAATCCTCTGCTCCCCTTTAAGTGTTCCCAAACTCTACAATGACAATTTCAAAGTATAAATACTAAATATTTCAAAGGATGATCTCCACTTACAGATACTTTTGTAGGAGAGCACTATTCTTTCTTGACCCATGCCCACTAAGGACACAAACTTGAATTGGAATACTTCTTTCTTCCCAACAGTTATCATAACTGAAAGGTGTGTTTTTTTGTTTTTTTTTTTTTTAAAGATTTTATTTCTTTTTACATAGAAGAACTGGGATATAGGCCAAGGGTGCAGGGGGTGAAAAGATTCACTAGAGTGGAGAGCAGAACAGGATGCAGATGTACTGAAATACACTGCTGAGGGGAGCAGCGGGCTAAACAGGAGAGATTGCTAAGTCATGTGGGTCAGCTCCCTGGCTGGGGATCAAACTCATGTTGCAGTTGCTGGTATTAGCTTGATAGAGCTAGTTTAACCCCTGAGCTCAGGGATGCCCCAAAATTGAAAAATATTTTAAAATATTTGTAGGGGGGTTTGTTTTGTTTTGTATTTTTCATAATCCCTAATCATGCTGCAGTGGCTGCAGAGAGCTTCATAATGCTGAGATTTAACCCCTTGTGCCACCAGTTATTAAGTGAGAGTTAGAGTTACCAGAATTTAAAGTCCTTTATAACAGGTTAAGAATTGGGTAGTTCTTCTTTCCCTCCTTCTCCCCCCTCCTCTTCTTTCCCTCTGTTCCACCTTCTTCCTCTCCTTCTCCCTCATATTTTTTTCATATGGCTGGTGACTTGGTGTTGTTTTGGGTGCTTGATCTAAAGAGTCATCTAGAGTGATTGACAGGTACTGGTTCTGGGTAGCCAGACTGTAAAGTTTAGATTAAAAAGATCTGTTTTTAAAGATTTATTTATTTATGCTTGCAGAACTGGGGTACAGGCCAGAAGTGTGGTGGGTGAGAAGATTCACTAGAGACAGAGTAGGGACCAGAACAGACAGATCGTCTAAGTGCACTTCTGAGGGGAGCAGCGGGTGGGTCAGGAGAGGTCTGCTGCGCCAGGTGGGTCAGCTCCCTGGTGGGAGATTGAACTCCTGCAGTGGCTTTGGAGAGCTTCATAATGCGGTTCTTTAACCTCTTGTGCCACTAGGGTGAGCCCTTAAAAATATTTTTAGAATGGCATAAGAGTTAGGGGACCCGCTCATATTTCCTCATCCTCTTTTTAATAAAATAAAATTTTGGCACCTTGACCTTACTATTTTTTAAAAATGGTATGGTCAAACAAGTTATATTTCAGGTGTGCATCATTGACAAGATCTGACCTTTTCTTTTTCTTTTTTTAATCATTTACAGAATATAAACTCATAGTAAAAACTTAGTGTAAAGATACTACTTTAGGGTGATGTGGTAGAAACTGTTAAGTTCCACTTCATCCAGTTTAAGCCTCGTTGCCTGCCCTATTGTGGAAATGACATTCCCCATATGCCATTAGTTGACACAGTAAAGCATAAAGATATTTATCTGGATCTGAATCTTTAATAAAGATCATGGATTTGAAAAGGGCACAGGTTCAAGGGCTGACGGGGGAGGTTGTCATCTTAGGTGATACTTTTAGAACAGATCTTTACATCTCCAAAAATACAGGATTTTAGGTGTGACTCACATATAGTATTGATTTTAACACAAATAAAATATGCAATTGCTTTGTGTGTTTATAATTATATAGACTAACTATATATAAAATAACATACAGAAAACTTTCAGCTTCCTTTAAGAAATTCTTAACAAGATTACATAGGGTTGAGATGAAATACTAGATTACAGTGTTCGCTGATTCCCTCTGTCCATGCTCACTGCTTACACAGTGGATTCACAGGCAGCTGTGGTGCCCCTTTCCACTAGGCAGAGAGAGAGGTGACAAGCCTGAGGATCCCTGCAGTCACTCCTTAGAACTTTCAATACTATTGAAAAACCTGTCATACTTTTTGCTTATGACAGCTCATTAAGAATGTGATAACTTGATGAATGCAATTCATGTGACAGATTCAAGGATTATAACAGTATAAATTGCCTGAGTCCACAAAGTTGTAGATAAATGGTTGATTGCTTAAGTAAGTGAAGTAATGTTTCTTACAGGACAATTCCAGGATGGACACTCCTCCCTAACAGTGGCGGGAGGGAGGGTTGTGTGATTTAATTCTCCCATAAAGTATGGACTGAGCCAGGTGACCCACTTACCAAAGTATACTGAGGCAAGTATACTTTTTCTCCACTGTAGACAAGTGGAGAAAACTGGCAGGTGTAAACTGACAAAAGTTGACATTACTAGTAGAAAAGTCACAGACTTCGAGTGTGAGGATACTTGACAACTAAATGCAGTGCTTTCTTGAATCCTAGAATAGAAAGGGACATTCACGGAGAAACTGGGGAAATCTGAGTAAATCTGGAATTTAGCTAATGGGAATGTATGTACCATGCCCATTTCTTAGTTTTAACATATGCACCCTGGTTGCATTAAGATGCTGACATTAAACTGTGGGTTTATAGAAGCATTAACTTTGTAACTTTTCTAGAGCTCCAAACTTAATTGTAGAAGTTTGTTTTTAAAAAAATTCTAGGAAATTTTGTCATGAAGGACTTGGAGATGTATGCTTTTAATTGGTCTGGTTTTTTTTTAGGCCATGCAACATACTTAGGAATTCGTAATGCAATGGGCAAAAAGATTTAAACAAAGATAGCCAGGTCTAAAATTTTGTGGATTCTGCTAGAAAGTGTTGGGACCAAGAAAGAACGATATTCCTCGTATTTTTATTCTAAATAAGCTATCTTCACTGTGTTCTCTTTTAAAAATAAAATGCTAACTGACTCATATGTGTGTGTATGAATGTATGTATGTTATGTGAGCATATCTGTGTGTGACTTTAAAGGCTGAGGACTTGGTTGTAACTTGATTTTAATATCAGATGGAATTAGGAGCTTCATTAAATGTTAACTCTGCATTCGTTTGCAGAATAACATTTACTTTACATAGAAATATATCTAGTGTATTTCTATGTGTGTTTTTATTTACCTGGTAATAAGAAATTTGTAAGAGACTTTATTCTTCGAAATCTTAGGTGAGATATGAAATGACATGTTTTAAAATGTTTTCCTGTCAAATTTTTTTTTTTTTTTTTTTGGATTTTCTTCATTTTTCTCCCCAGATAAAACAATAAAATTATGGAAAATTAGTGAAAGGGACAAAAGACCAGAAGGGTATAACTTGAAAGAGGAAGATGGAAGGTACAGAGATCCTACTACAGTTACCACACTACGAGTAAGTACATAAGAAAAAGTCCTTCTAACTTTAGTGGATAGTATGTTCTCTGAATAATATAATCTTCCCCTCAGAAAGGTCTCTGGCAGTACACTAGACTCCACGGGACTGCGTATTGTGCCACACCTTTTGGTTGGAATGTGCTCTTAACAGGATTAAGATTTAAAATTAATTTTCTTTGAAGACCAGAGAAATAGACCAGATTTTCTAGTGTAGTAAAAAATATGTCAAGGGGGCAGTTTTTCTGCTTACCTGTGACTATGCAGGTGTTTCTCCTCGCCAATCATCTCCCTTTGCAAAGCAACAGAGGCTGCTCTCCCAAGGATGCCTGCTTGGAATGGTGCGAAAGTCCTTTATTTTCCTCTCCCTTTTTTTTTTTTTTTTTTAAAGATTTTTATTTATTCGTACAGAACTGGGGTATAGGCCAGAGATGCGGAGGGTGAGAGGGTTCACCAGAGACAGAGCGGGGAGCAGAACAGGCAGATCGACTAAGTACACTGCTGAGGGGAGCAGCGGGCGGGTCAGGAGAGGTCTGCCACGCCATGTGGTCACCTCCAGGGCAGGCGGGGATTGAACTCATGCAGAAGTGGCTTTAGTTTCTCAGTGCAGTGCTTTAACCCGCTGCGCCACCAGGGATGGCCCTCCTCTCCCTTTTTTAATAAGCCTGCTTTTTTGGATTTCTTTTTTTAAAGATTCATTTATTTATGAATACAAGAACTGGGGTGCAGGCTAGAATTGGGAGGGGGAGGTTGGTAATAAGATTCACCAGAGAGAGCCAGGGAGTGAGGAGGCAGAACAGGCAAATCTACTGAAACACACTGAGAGGAGCTACGGGAAGGCAGGAGAGGTCCGCTGCGCCATGTGGGTCAGCTCCGCGGCCTGCCGGGGCTCTATGTCAGTGCTTGCAGAGTCTGGGAGAGCTTCACAGCACCGTCTTTGACCTCTGTGCCACCAGCGTAGCCCCCTAATGGCAGTTTTAACCACTTTATATTTTTTTTAATATAATAGTTTATTTTTACATCATTTTGTGCCTTTTTTCATTTCAATTGTAATCCCCTTGGGCTTCCCATCACCAGAACACCCATGCGCCATCACCATAGTCTAGCGCACTTCTCTCCTCACCCCCATAAAATGTCTCTGGTATATAGTTAATTCATTATTATTTTCTCCCTGGTCCTTCATGCTCCTGCTATGAGTGAAACCATCTGGTGTTTTTCTTTTTCTTCTGGCTTATTTCACTAAGCATAATCCCTTCCAGCTCCATCCATGTTGCTGCAAAAGGCATGTGTTTATCACTTTTCATTACTGAGAAATATCCCATTGTGTAAATGTACCACAACTTTTTAATCTAGTCATCTACTTTTTGGGTATTTGGATTGACTCCATATCTTTCCTATTGTAAATAAAGCAGCAATAGACATGGGGATACAGGTACCTTTTTGAGTCAGTGTTTTGTGTCTTTTGGGTAGATAACTAGGAGTGGGGTTGCTGGGTTATGTGGGAGCTCCATTTTTAGCAATTTGAGAAACCTCCAGACAGTTTTCCATAGTGATTGTACTAGTTTGCATTCCCACCAGCAGTGGAAACCAGAGTTCCTTTTTCTCCACCTCCTCGCCAACATTTGTTGTTGCTAGTTTTAAGATGTGCTTAACTACTTTGTTTGTTGGTTTGTTTGTTTGATTAAAGATTTATTTATTTGTGCATACAGAACTGGGGTACAGGCGAGAGGCTTCACAGAGACAGAGTGGGGAGCAGAGCAGGCAGGTTTAAGAAGTACACTGCTGAGGGGAGCAGCAGGCAGGTCAGGAGAGGTCTGCCTCGCCAAATGGTCACCTGAGCAGCAGGCGGGAATCGAACTCATGCGGAAGCAGCTTTAGATTCTCAATGCTGTGCTTTAACCCGCTGCGCCACCAGGGAGGGCCCTTTATTTTTTTTTTTAGATTTATTTATTTATGTATACAGAGATGGGTACAGGCCAGAGGTGCAGGGGCGGGAAGAGAATTCACCAGAGACAGGGGTGAGCAGAACAGGCTGACTGATGAAGTACACTGCTGAGGCGAGAAGTCAGGAGAAGTCTGCCGGCATGTGGGTCACCTCAGGGCCACGGATCAAACTCATGCTGAAGTGGCTTTTGCTTCTTAGTGCTGTGCTTTAACCTGCTGTGCCACCAGGGAGGGCCCCCACTTTATATTTTTAACAAAAAGTTTTGCAAGGCTTTCAAGCAGAAGACTGAAGTTAGCAACAACTGAGAATCCTAATAGTAATGTTACCCATTAAAGAAGGTCTGATTGTTCTTATTCTGCTTCCCACTTCAACACTTTAAAAGATCAACATCAGTTGCTTTTTAAAATTAAATCTGTGTAATATTACATCTTTACATTTTCTCAAAAACTGGAGTAATTAAGTATCTTGAACCTAACTGTTGTTATGAACAGTGAACATTTTGTAATGGCTGCTTCTCATGTCTTTTTGACAGGTGCCAGTCTTTAGGCCCATGGATCTAATGGTTGAGGCCAGTCCTCGAAGAATATTTGCCAATGCTCATACATATCACATCAACTCAATTTCTATTAATAGTGATTATGAAACATATTTATCTGCAGATGATTTGCGGATTAATCTTTGGCATCTGGAAATTACAGACAGGAGTTTTAGTATCCATTTGGTTTGGTGTTTGATGAATAAGGCATGTTGTATTCTTACTGGATTTATTTTCGTCTCTCTTTAGTGTACTTTCTTTGATTCTTTTTTCTATAATGTCTTCTAATTTTATATAGTTTTTTCTTTGTTTATGAGTACTTTAGCGCTATTTGATAAAGGGCATAATGTATTGATTTAACATTTGGATTCTTGGAACTAAAAAGAATTCTCTACTGGAGTTCTGTGACAGATTTTTTTTTAATAGTAGAATATTGTGTAAGGGAGAAAAAGACAACCAACATCATGAAATAGTACTTGTCTTTTTTATTCCCTTTGTAAATTGTGGTAATGTTGATTGGCAGCACTGAATAGGTTCGCTGCTCATCAAGTGTTTTGTCACCAGACCCACCACCCAGACATCATAGTCCTTCATAGACTATTGAGCCCTCTCCCCACTTTGTTCCCACCCGCTGTTTGTCTTTCTTCTTCTGACTTCACTTGACATAATTCCTGTCAGCTCCATTCATGTTGTCACAAGTGGCAAGAGTAATAGCTGTTTTTTTTTTTTTTTTTTAATGCGGATTACCCCTTTGTGTACATGTACCATAACTTCCTAGTCTAACTCCTCTGTCCTTGGGCAGTTAGGTTTCTATAACTTGCTGTTGTAAATAATGCTCAGTAAATAGAGAAGTGCAGGTTTCCTTTTGAATTAATGTTTTTGTGCTCTGGGTAGATTCCTAAGAGTAGAATTGCTGGGTCATATGGTAGTTCCATTTTTAATTATTTGAGGGTCCTCCACATGGCTTTCCATAGTGGTTGGACAAGTCTTGATCCCATTTTCATTGATAATAATATCCTTCTGAAATTCTCCTGTGTATGTTTGCGACTTATAAACATATATATACCTTGCCTACACATAAGCTATATGCATACAGATATAGAAATGTATACAGATAGATTGTAAGTTGTATTTTAACATTTCTTGATAACTGTTTGCAACTTTTACTGCTGTTTGGATTTCCAAATAGTTAATCATTCAATATGTCAACACTTTACAGTAATTCATGCTCTATCTCTAGTGTATAAAAAAGCCTGCTCTTCTGTACCAGTTTATTCAGTGGAAAGTTCTTTTTTGTTGTGTGACTTCTATTTTTTAAGTGTGAATAGACTTGAGCATTTTTCCAATTTTATCAACCATTTTTCTTCCAGTATTTTATTGGATTTTTGGCATACTTAACCAATTTTTTTGCTTGGTTCTAAATCATTTACTTTATGTGAAATAATTGGCCCCCTCATTTGTGTACTTCCTCCCCCCACCCCACCCCATAAGAATTTTTTGTTTGGTTTGGAGTGTTCACTGAGTTCTCTTAATAATTAGAAAGATAAGCTTATCAATTCTGATACTTCTGAGCTTTATATCAAAGAAGAAGAACCTTCATATTCTAAAGTGATTTTCAGTTTGCCCATGTTTTCTTCTAATATATATTGTTTAAGCTTTAAAAGTTTTTATCTTCCTGGAATTTATAGTCATAAGGAATAGAATGCAGTTTACAATTAATACTTGTGCTTAAGTCTTGTGAATTAATTTTAGATTTTAAGAAATCTGTCCATTTTCCTAAGTGGCAATTCCTTAATGAAATGCTGTCTAGATATTGTGGATATCAAGCCTGCCAACATGGAAGAGCTGACAGAGGTGATAACAGCTGCAGAATTCCATCCAAACAGCTGTAACACGTTTGTATACAGCAGCAGCAAGGGGACTATTCGGTTATGTGACATGCGGGCATCTGCCCTCTGTGATAGGCATTCTAAATGTAAGTGGGTTGCATATTTCTTTCAAAAGTTAATATTTTCTGTTTGAACCTTGAAAGTCAGACATGGTAACGATATTTGTATAGTCTTACAAGTACCTAACCTGTGTTCCCAGATCTGCTGTATCCTTTGGTAATTGATCTGACCCCCTGAGAGGCATCATGGTTTATTCTACTGGAAAAACATAGAGCACTCTTGGGTGGGCATGTGTGTTGAAATGGTGGATATACCTTTAAGCTCTCTTTTCTTACAGGGACTTGGTGTCGGCCTCTAATTCCACATTTCATTCCACCATTCACTTTTCTCCCTAATTTGAGCTTCTTAGGTAGATTTCTTCTTAGATTTCCTTGACTTAATACTAATTTTTAACATCGTTTAAAAATACAGGAATTGCAGTATCCTTATCTCATGATGCCAATTATTGCTAAGTCATACAGTTGATGTATGTCTTTTAATCAAAAATTTTGCCTGGTCACTGACAGTGTAAATGCTTGAATTTGGATAGTTAGGAGTGTTTCTCTTATTGTGACAGTACAAGGTCATTTGGGTATAAGAATCTATCAGCCTGACTGGTGAATTGAAAATCAGAAGTCCTGGGTGAACCCAGTTGTACAAATTAGCATAGGGTTCTGCAGGTTTACTATATATAGTTCATCTTCAACCTCAGTTCAAAGTCAGTCTCTTAAGAAATTTTCAGGGAGATTATGTTCATGTATCCAGACAGGTGTTTTTCAGCTCCTTATTAGTCTGTCATTTTTAATTCACTATTAAGAAGTTTGTGAATGTTACTTGAGCAAATGTTTTGTCCTGGCCAGGATATTATACAAATTATTTTCTTTTTTTGCTTGTCTTTAGTGTTTGAAGAACCAGAAGATCCCAGTAACAGGTCTTTTTTTTCTGAAATCATCTCCTCTATTTCTGATGTAAAATTCAGCCATAGTGGTCGATATATGATGACTAGAGACTATTTGTCAGTCAAAATTTGGGACTTAAATATGGAAAACAGACCTGTGGAAACATACCAGGTATTTACAGTTACTTCTTTCAGGGCACATATATTCTATTTACTTCACAATTTTTTAAGAAAAATTTTGTACTGTATGTTAATCCAGATACAGTGTCTGTTCGCTATCGCCTCTTTTCCTTCATAGATCCACAAGTTTGTTGCTTTTCCTTAAGTTTATATATACATTTATGATTTGTATTGTCTGTTTAGTTATTAAAGTTTATTTTTTACCAATTTTTTTCTATATTGACAACTTTTCTCCCTGTTACTATGTACATTTAAAGTGAAGAAGGAAGAACACACACTATTAAGGTCTGGAGGAGGGGGACAGAAAAGGGTAAACAGCCAATCCTATTAGAGAAGCTGCCTGGCTGCAGTATGTGCTGCAGAGAAACTTAGCTACAGTTGAACTGGCATGCTGAATGAAGTGGACTGGCATTTGGCCCTTTGGCTGCCAGGAGAAGAGATTACAAAGCCAGTCAAAAGCTCTGGGAGCTGCCTATCTGATGTGTTCTAGATTACAAAATGAGTATGTTGTACCCCCCAGGAACAGGGTGGGGGCAGCAAAAACCTGTTTAGGCCCTAGGTGATTGTATTAGAAAACAATTAACACCACTCCAGTATTAACAGAGTTTATAAATGGTACCTTCTTTGTGTTGTATGTTCTCAAAATTAAAGTATTTCTGAAACTTTTTAATGTTCTTTGAGCAAACCACTTAAACTGGATATTTGAAATTTCAGTATTTCAAATTTCAAAAAACTTTTCAAATTACATTTGTGTTAGCTGCCAACTTTCTGGTCTCGAAGTGATACCAGGCCTCCCTGGTGGTGTAGGAATTAATTCTAAATGCTTTCATTGTGATAACCCTCT